>NW_014040874.1:2310919-2362385 GCF_000293215.1 Trichosporon asahii var. asahii CBS 2479 | reverse complement strand
GCGGGCCGCGGACCCGGGCCCGCCCCTCTTCTCACCGAGGGGGATGCAGTTCGTTCTCTGTGCGCTCGTCGTGTGTGCGTGCTCCGGCGACACCGGATTCGACGGCACGATCATGGGTGCTGTTAATTCCATGGACCAGTTCCACACTTTCTTCGGCTTCGACCCGCAAACCGGTGCCGACAAGACTGGTATCGTCTTCGTGAGTCTGGTCACCCCACGATCGGGGGGCTTGGAGTGCGGCTCGCTTTGCCCGCAGACGCTGACGCCCAGGGAATCTACACTGTCGGTCAGGTATGCGCGTTCTTCCCCTGCGTCTACTTCCCGGACAATATTGGACGGCGGTACACCATGTTTGGCGCCAATCTGCTCCTAATCGCCGGCGCGCTCATTGCCGGCCTCTCGCGCAACATGTCCATGTTCCTGTTTGGCCGCTTCCTCGTCGGTGTCGGGTGCACGACTGCGGGTCTCGCCGCCAAGACGTACCTGTCCGAAGTGACGTCTCCGTGGAACCGAGGTCGCTGGATGGGTCTGCTGAACTCTTTCTATTACAGTAAGTTGTCCTTTCCCCCTAGGGAGCAAGCTGACGCCACAGTCGGTCAGATCCTCGCCTCGGGCGTATCGATCCCCCTCGGTCGGCTCACGAGCAATTACTCGTGGCGCATCCCTCTGATTTTGCAGTGCGCTCTCGGCGTGATCAACGTCGCCTTTGTGCTGTTCCTCCCCGAGTCCCCGCGCTGGCTCTACGCAAAGGGCAACGGGCAGGATGCAGTTCGCCTCCTGGCCCACCTGCATTCTCGGGACAACGACGTCGACTCACCCCTCGTCCGGCTCGAACTCGCCGAGATCGAAGAGTCCATCTCGCTCCAGGGTGCAGATAAGCGGTGGTGGGACTTCCGGCCCGTGTTCAAGACGCGTGCGGCGCGGTACCGTTTCGGTCTGGGTCTCATTGTGGCTGTCTGGGGCCAGCTCTCGGGTAACGGGCTCATCACGTACTTCCTCCCCATGCTTCTCAAGGCGGCAGGCATCACGAGCCCCGACCGCCAGCGCGTGCTCAACTTTGTCAACTCGGTAACCTCTTTTGCCGGCGCGCTGCTCGGTACCAGCATGGTCGACTACATGGGCCGACGGTTCCTCATGCTCTTTGCCGAGATCTCGTGCGCGTGTGGCATGTTCATCGTCGCCGGGCTGTTGTCGGATGCGGGGCCGCAGAACCAAACGCGCGCCAATGCAGGCATCTCATTCATCTGTGAGTTTCGTTTTGAATGGCAACGCTGACGGCCAGTCCTCTTCATGGTCTTCTACTCGTACGGCTGGACGCCGCTGCAGTCGCTGTACCCGACAGAGTGCCTCCCGTACGAAGTGCGAGCGAAGGGTCTCGCTCTAGTTGGATGGGCGCAAAACGTCGTCTCGCTCATCAACACGTTCGGTCTGCCGTCTGCCCTGGCGAAGATGGGCTGGAAGAGTGAGTCATTGCAACGAACGACATCAGCTGACAGTCAGCCTATCTCATCTTTGGATGCTTCGATGTTATCGGTGTCGTCGTCATCTGGCTCTTCGTGGTTGAGACGAAGCAACTTTCGCTCGAGGAGCTCGACGATGTCTTTGCGTCTGGATCGCCGAAGGCTATGGCTGCGGCCCTCCACAGACGTGCGAAGAAGGCGGCTAAGGAGCGCCAGCATGCAGCGTAGTCAGGTCCGGTCATGTATCGTTTTGTATGCAGTTTTTGTGTTCTGATCAAGACTCGCTCGTGTCCATATGTCCATCACTGGCCCGTGCTTGTCGCAATCAGTCCCCCCGGTGTTGCTCGGCTCAGGTCCCTCCCCACGTGATCGCAGGGCAGGATCGCTGGTGGTGGCCCGCATCGCTGATCAACGGCCCCAGGCACGGCAGGCATGAAATTACCGAATACGGCCACTTTGTTCATGAAAGCCAAGCCGGTATTTTGATCCCGCTCCACGCGCGCCGCGCCCTGGAGTCATGTAGCCTCCACATGTTGTTGTTGCTTTCCCCTTCATTACGCGCATATCCCGCACTCTAACAACAACAATCCCCGCACACCCCCGGCCTCCGACGCCTCTCCGCACCTGACCCCGCAGGCTATTCTGCTCTCCTCGATTGCGTCCTTCCTTCCTCGCCACTCAACTCACATCATACACGCAGAGGAGCGCGCACCTGGCTTTTTTTTTATTCGACTGCATCGCGCGCAGTCCGAAAAGGAAACCCGGCAATCGACCGGCTGTTAGGAACAAGTGGCGGACCACTGGTCACTGGGTGGATAACGGGATCTGGGAAGCGTATTCAAGCGTAGCTGCGGAACACCACAGCAGGTGGGCTAGCTTGCCTTCACACGCGCGTAGCACGCAGCTAGCCAGCACACGACGCACGCGGAGGACACTGGAGTTACTGCCACACCCGCGGATCTCGTGCAGCCCGTGCCTCCTTCCTCGGCGAGTCTGAGCAAACGATGGCGAGGGCGCGAGTCTCTGGCGGACGCGACCACGAACTCAGTGAGTACCCTGCATACCTCTTCCTCTGTGCTCCACGGCGGCTCGGCGAGCGGTCCTCGCTTCCCTCGCTAACAATAGCCATGACGCAAGCCTGGCACACGCTGGTGGACACGATCCGGCAGCTTCCCTCAGCTCCCGGCTCGACGAGCGTGCAGGCCGAGAAGGCGACACTGGAGCTGGCGCTGGACCAGCTCAGCGCGCTCATCGACCTGCGCAAAGGCATCGTCTCGCCTACGCCTGAGGCGACCCCCCCGCCGGGCATGCAGGGCAAGCGGAAACGGCGCCCCTCGCACTCCTCACCAGGCCTGGGCATGTTCGGGAGCGAGTCTGGCTTATCCTCCGTCGCCTCCCCGCACGCGCGCGCAGGCACCCCCTCACAACGAAGCGGCGCGCGGGCACGTTGCCGGGCACGCCGCTGAGCCAGAAGACGCCCCCGGGCGCGTCGGACGATCTCAGGCCAGGCATCAAGGTCGCGGCCAAGCAGAAGGCGCACGACGGCGAGTGGGTCCTCGCCACGATCAAGAATCGGCAGGGAACCAAGTATGAAGTGCAAGATGCCGATGACGGGAGCCGGTGGACTGTGTCTATTGCGCAGATTATCAAGTTACCCAATGGCGAGGAGGGGAAGACGTTCAAGAAGGGCGACACGGTGCATGCCCTCTATCCTGACACGACGAGTTTTTACAAGGCCACCGTCATCCAGGGCCTCGAGGGACGGACGTATAAGCTGTCCTTTGTCGATGATGGGGACAACATTTCGGAAGTCGACCGCGACTTTGTCGTCTTGGTGAGTTTGAGTGAAGAGGTTCGATACTGACCTGCCAGTACCGCGACCGATAAGTAATGACATGTCACGATTGTAGATACCCCCTCCATTTGTTTTGCTTCTGATGCACGTATTCATCACACACATGCTTGGCTTGGCATAGATTGATACAACTAATTGCCTGTGGCGGCAGCAACTAAAACTTGGCCTGTACTATATACACATTTTGGATGGGTGGGGTTGGGATCCCGGCTTGGGCTTGATATCTCGATGCTGGGGTATGTCCTGTGGGCTTATGCTGGGTCACGCTTCTCTCGGCCCCCTTGCTGACACTTGCTCAACTCGCGCTCGCTCAGATCCAGCTCGGGCGACTGTCGGCCATGGTCGCCTGCCTGACGCCATAGCGCCACTTTTCAAGGTCGACCCCCTCGCGACGCAGGCGCAGCACCGTGCTCATGTTCAGGTGCACCTTGTCCTCGGGGTTGGCCTCCTCGGCGCGGTCGTACAGGCTGCTCGAGTCCGATTCGTCGTCCTCGGCATAATACTTCTCACACCCAAAGCTGCCCCTGCGACGGCGAGGCACATGGACGCCGTACTCGTGTTGCAGCCTCAAGGCCCACATGCCACTGAGGCGGTTCAGGTCGACATCGAAACCGTCCACGGGGTAGCGAACGAGCAAGCCCAGCATGGAGAAGAAGGCGAGCGTGCAGATGAGCGGCACGCTGATCCACCAGTAGAACGGGAGCAGGTGCGAGCTGCCGTGACGCGAGAAGTAGGTCCAGAGCGGAGCGCCTGCGACGGGGTCCACGCGGAACACCCAGAGAAGCAGGTAGCCTGCCGTCTTGACTGCGGTCTGGTGGAAGAAGAGCAGGTTCGCGAGCAGCGTCGTGTGCCGCGTCGCGTACAGGTGCTTGGATGCACTTGAATGTTAGCGCTGGACTCTGGCGTTTCTGGCGTTGTGGGATGCATTGAATCATGTCTTGAGGGTGAAGGGATCTCGATCGATCGCGCTTTGGGCCCAGGTCCTGAGCCCAAATGATCGGACAGGAACAGGCCCCCGTCGCCACGCTGGGTTTGTTGGGCCTGCTGCGGTTCGGTCCCGAATCATCAAGGCGTCATCACCACCATGGAATTTCGAGATGCGTCTTCCCTCGAGATCAAGATGCAGATGCGCAGATGCGTAGATGCAAGCATACCGCGTAGACGCCTACTCGCTGCAAAGAAAGACTCACCGTTGGGACTCGGGGTCGAGAGGGCGGACGTACGCCCACTGCACAAAGTGGAAGATGGAGAGGAGAAGGAGCAGGTCGTAGCTCGTTGGCAGCTTGGGCGCGGCGTGTTGGCTGAACCAACATCTGAACGCTTCAAACGAGGGTCTGATGTTAGCTATGGATAGCCGTGCAGCAGCTGATGGTTGACTCACTCAGAGGAGAGAAGGCCAAGCTGGAGGCTCATGGCGGAGTCCGTGTGTCGCTGTTGCTGGCGGTGAGAGACGAGTGAAGAATGACGGGGAAGCACGAAAGGTTGGCGAGCAATATAAGAATGGAATATATGGTCGTTCGCGTCGCTCGCTGTGTTCCAGCGGCGTGCACTATATGCACTAGTGGGATTGTTGGTGCGGTGGTCGTGTGGGTGCGGTGGTACGGCGCCAGTGGCCGAAGGCCGAGGGGCGCTGAATGTGCTGAATGTTGTGTGGTATGTGGGTTGCGGGCCGCGGCTGGAATGGCCAGGAGGGATGGATGTGTGAGGGCGAAACCAGATCTGCCTGCGCCTGTTCTGCCTTTTCTGCGTTAATGCGTTGGACAAGAGATAGTGTGAGAGAAACGCGCAGCGTGTGGAGTGTAAACAGCCGTCCTTATACGTTATCGTGTCGTAGATATGCGCCGCGACGTAGCGGCGCACGCGGCGCAGTTTCACTCTGCACGGATGGCTGGGATGAGCTATGAGCTATGAGGCGCGCTCGCGTTTGCGCATAGTGCGGCGGTGTAACTTTTGCTTGGCTTCCATCTCCCGTCTTCGCTTGAGTTCCGATACGAGCACTGAGCCTGCGACAGCGGCTCGGTGCACCGAGACAACGGCAACGGGCCCGGGGCAAGAGGGGTCGTATCGTAGGAGAGTAGGAGAAACTATCTTGCACAATCAGCAACGGGCGAGGGGTCCCACAGCCGAAGTCTGAGCTAAGCTTGCGGCTATGGCGGCGTAGCGGCAGCGACTATTGCGGTAGCAGTACGGCAGCGACGGGTGTGATGACACAACTCGCATCCCAGCTGCATCAGCATGCATCAGCGTATTTTGCTCGGTGCCGCAATGCAATGCTCTGCACGGGACCGCGACGACACAGCCAGGATCGCCAGTTTCTCGGTTCATCGCCTGCGTAGTAAGCTCCTGACATTCGCCTACGGCCTGCGCCTCGGGCTCCGAACCTGCGGCGAACGCCCTGCGGCCCACGGCCTACGGCCTACGGACACGGCACCGATACCCTGGCTCAAGGGCGGCAATTTCGCGTCGTGGTCAGCTCAGCAAATGTATGCAATGCATCCAGTCTCCGTCTGCCGGGCCCCGCAGGCAGCCGCAAAGTGTGCACGCATGCCTCCCCCTTCATGCCTGATTGGGACACTGGGCGTACTATTTCCTCACGCGTGAAGTGCATGAGAGTCTGGGCGTGTGGGGGCGTGGGATGCGTCGGCGTCCGCTTCGGGCTTGTATCATTGTTAATTTGGGACCTGCATTGGGACCTTGCTTGGACCTGCTGGACCTGCTTGGCACATGACCCTTGGAACCGAGCGACTCACCCACAAGGCCATGCTGACAATCGGACAGATAACTGGCTACACATCATGCCCCCGCGTCTCAGCCCGTCCTCAGCCGCCGGCAGATGATGAATCCTGGGCGTATCCAGATCTGCAGACACAATCTGCGCTTGCGGAAAGAGACCGGATGGATCGGATAGAGTCTGCGCTAACGAGCGCCTCGATCCCGGCGGTATGGCGAGACTACAGACGAGACCAGCTTGACTGTTCCCAGGCCACGCCTCTCGCATGCTTTGTGATGCTTCCATGTGTGTACCGTGTGGGGTCATGCAGGTATGCTTCGTACGATACATTTGATGGAGTTACAAAGGCCGCTAGCCTTATCTACAGGTCCCGTTCTAGTTCCCGATCGGACCAAAGTCAGCCTCGAGCGCCTGCCCCAATGCCTGCGCCATGCGGGGCGACAATGTGATGTCCTTCGTCTCTGCCTCCTCTGGCCCTCCGTCTGCCTCTTCTCCCTCCTCGGCGTCGTCCTCATCGCTGGATCCATAACCTCCCAGTCCCAAGCCCAGCTCCTCGGGACGTTCCCTCTTTGCGGGCACGCTCTTCTTCTCCTCAGCGGCCACCTTGGTCTCGAATCGGGGGATGACGGCGACTTCGCCGTTGCCCAGCTTTCCGAGCCACTCTGTACGGTCAAACACGCGTACCGTGGGGAACTCGACGAACGCGGTGCCGTTTAGCGCCTGGTCGACGGGAAGGTTTCCGTCCAGAGGGGTGAAGTACTTTGTGGCCCGGCTTGGGGGTGTTGGGTCGGGCACGTCGCGGGAGCGGGGGTAGTAGTATGGCAGCGCCAGAATTGGCTGCTTCGCGAGCACGTCGGGGGGAAGGAGACTGTTCATTGTCGTTGGCGGAGAGGAGCGGGGCAACACGGAGACTCGCGGATGCGTGATTGTCTGCTGCTCCTCGCCCTCCGCCAGGGCCGGAGACAGCGCGAACTGTATCGTCATGTGCAGACTCTGGTTCCTGCTGTCAGCTTCGCACTCCTTGTCCAGCTCACTTGGCATTCCAGCTCGACTGGTTCGTCTTCCTCCTCTGCATCCCATCAGGGACGAGATCGACTTCCGCTCCAATCTCGTTCGCGGCCCATCGCAGTCCGTCGAGCCTACTTCGCTTGATCCCCCGTCCACCCCTCGCTCCGCCCCTCCCTCTCCTCGGCGTTTCTCCCTTTGCCGCACGCTCCGCCTCCTCAGCAGTAATGCCCTCTCCCCACTCCGCAACCTGCCGCCTCCCCTGCTCCAGCCAGGTGTAGTCGCCGTCCCACGTCCCCTGCGTGATCTTGTTGAGGGGCACATAGGCTGCCGGATTCCGCACACCCGAGCAGTTGTCCGCCGCCTTGTGCGCCTTCGAGCATGCGACGGAGCATGTCCGCTTCTCGCATCGCGGACAGGTGTATTTCGCCTCGGTGCCGCAGACTTGGCACGCGTTTGTCTTCACTGGCTCTTGGACTGGCGCGCTACCGGGCTTCGCCGGGAGGTTCGAGGGCGGCGCAGGGAGCGGCATGTCGTCGACCACGAGGGGCAGCCGTAAGAGAGTCGGAGTCGAGTTGTGACAAACGTCGATGCCGCCGCCGAGATAGCGATGGAGTCAGGCGAGACTTTTGTTGTTGGACGACGAGTGAGCCCGAAATGGCAAGAGCTCGGTGATGCGCGCCGATCAGAAATCTGACGTCGGTCCAACATGTGGAGGTTCGGTGGCGACACTGAGTCACGTGAGATTGGGGACCCCACAACCCTTGTTGATCTCGACACCGGCCGATAATGCTCCATCCCGACACCCATCGGCCGTCACCTTTGGTGCCAAGAGCTCGGCAAGTCTGTGTGTCCTTATAAACCATCTTATCTGATAACTCTGGCGACAATCTTGCCCACATCCTTGAATCATGTTGGCCTCCCTGCTTGCTCTTGCTGTCTGAGCTGCTGCTTTGCCCCAGCAGACGCCTCTTGAGCGACCGCACCGCGAAACCCGCGAGGAGGCTGGTGAGTTTGCCACCCGCCCGTGTGACTGACAGTGACAGCTGTCAGCGCCCGTAGCCTGACCCAGCACGTCCTCACGGGCACCATGTCGAGTGTCTTCCCCGAGGGCTCTGACAATGCAGGTAAGGTCGTCCGACCGGCAGTGCTGACGTCAGGACACCCGTTCGCGCTGATGGAGGTGGGTCCGGCTCCGAGATAACTAACCCGGCGGCCGACATGCTGCTAACCTCCAGTCTCGTGAGTTTGATCGTCACGCAGCTTCATACATGGAGGAGGGCTTCAGCTGATATCAGACGCCCCGTGCCACCCCGACGGTGCGCTCACGTTCATCCAGTTCCCGATCTCGCTCATGACGAAGAACATTGACGCCGCGCATGGATCGGCGACGTACACCCTCCAGACACCGCTGAAGGAGCACAGGAGCGAGTATGGCCAGCCCCGCGCGGCGTTCATCGGTGTAAGCATCTTCGGGTCCACGAGTCCGAAGACCTCGCGGCTGATGAAATGCAGAACTTGACAACGGTCTACCCCGATGAGAAGGAACGCAAGCGCCTCGAAGAGTGCTTCACCCAGTACCACCCTGATGCCAAGTGGTGGCTGCCGGGCGACCCTAAGGGCGCTCATGTCGCGCGCTGGGCACGCCTCGATATTCAGGACATCTACTACATTGGCGGATTCGGAACGTAAGCTAGAGGCCCTGGTTGCTAGCTGACAGCAGGACCGGATGGATTGGACACATCCCGCTCGATCTGTACCGTAAGGCTCGTGTTGATTGATTGGAGGGTCGTACGAAGTGTAGTTAAGCATAGCATTGTCTCTTGAGAACGCATGAACATCGTCTGTCTGAGCCTTACGCCCTGTGATAGGTGCAGCGAATCTACCACGGCAAGACGGCATAACTGGAGGAAGCCTTGGCTAGATTCATGGTTTCCCACAGTGCTCGTCTGGTTGTAGAATTGATCCCGCGACGAACGGTGGTCTGAAAAAAACGGCCGACCACCGGTGGTCGCGGGACCAAAGTGACAAAACGGGCCAAGGACGAAAAACGGGCCAAGGGTCCAACTGTCAAACACGGGCCAAGGGTCCAAACTCGAAAACGGGCCAAGGGTTCAAAACTATGCCTCCGCGAACTCGGATGCCTCCGTGAACTCAGATGCGTCTGAACTCGGATGAACGAGGTCGGAGAGACGCTTTGCTAGATTCAATGTTTCCCACGGATGCTCAATTACTGTGATGCAACGGTATCGGCGCAATACAATGTTCTTCGCAACGCGGTTATGCAAGCCGGACAGCGGTGAATGCATCGCGTCAGCTGGCTCAGTGCTGGAATGCATGCATCTCTAGTGAAGGCTTCAGAGGCCCATATAAGCGGCATGCACCCAGCTTTCCCACGACTGCGTTGTGGATGCGGCCCGTTTGTAGGCGGGATCAAATGGTCGCTCGAAAGTTGTAGGCGGAGGCAAAGGGTGGTTTGAAGGTTGTAAGCGGAGGCAAATGGTCGCTCGGAATCAGAGGGTGGTTGAGAATCAGGCCACTGACAGGATTCGAACGTACCCATGGTTGGAGGTGGCCTCCGCTAGATTCATGATCTCCCACGCCCGACGCCCCACCATACGATGTGTGTGGCACTTTTGGCACTAGCGTCAACACACCCCCAACCATCCACCACGAGCTTCTCTTTCATCCAGCAGCATCAGAACTCGTCTAGAGACGATGTACTCTGCACCAGAAGCAGAAGAAAAAGTAGATGCTGCCCCACACGGGCTCGAACCGTGGACCTCGGAGTGTGTTAAGAGTAACAGCTCCACGCGCTAGCCAACTGAGCCATAGGGCAGATGTCTCGTCAAAGGGACGGACCTGTCGGCCTCTCCCGCGCCTGCTTATGTACCTCCGCGTTCAGGTGGCAAGGACGGTGTGGCGGGCAAGTGACTGATCGTTCGTTCGCTGTCATACTACGACGGAGGGATGGAACGGGGCATTGCGTGATGCAGTGGCGAGATGAAGGGACCGGGCCCCCACTTGATAAAGGCGGTTGCTACTTATGCAGAAAAACAGTGCGGCAGCCTATTCCATGACTGACCACTGAGTACCCAGGGAAGGGGCATGCCTCCTACTGTTCGGCACTCGGAACTGCGATTATCGCAGTACTGCGTCCCACGGGAAGAAGGCCGGTTGTACATCCAGTCACCTCGCCGCGTACAGTACCCTCTGCCGCTGATTGACCCCTGGCTTCGTACATGTTCGGGAGATCCCATCTGTGGATTCTACATGGCAGCCGAGCTCCCGGTTCGCGCTCATGGCCACCTCGACAGAGTATGAAGGAGTCTGTCCAGCCGGCTCTCCATAGCCTCCGATTTTTGGCTAAGCAACTGCAAGTCGTACTTCAGACGGTTCTGTTCATCAGCCCGAGACAGCAGGGAAACCACTCACGATACCGAGAACAGCGACGAGGGCCCCAGCGCCCGTGTACCCGGCCATGAATGTAGCGGCGGCCATAAGGAGAACGTCGGAGGCGGAGCGCGTCCCGGAGTTGACGTCGGGGTACGGAGCCCGGCGGGATGATTGCCGCCCGGTGCATGCAGTGACGGGCCGCGTAGCGTGGCGGAGCATTGTAGTTCGGATCATTTCGAGTTGATGTGCGTTAGAGAGGGCTGTCACGATGGGCAAGAGCGATGAGAGGGTTGCTCAAGTACGGTGACAGCAACGGAGCACCACACTGCGGTTGTCGGCGCCGCAAGCCGGGCCGAGCGCTTGCGTCCGCGTCATCGGCCGCTAGTCCGAGGCTATCCGCCGATGGCTAGACACGGCTGACGAGGCTGAAGGCTGCGGAACGCTACGAACAGCCATCCAGTAGATTGCTTGCCAGTGGAACTGATGGCCTCGCATTGCAAAAGGGCCCGAGTGGCGTATCAGCGTACCCTCGCGCGACTGGCCGCCAACAAACCGGCCCAGTATCCGACCTCACATCCGAGCTCACATCTGACCTTGCTGTGTTTCATCGAAACTCGACCTGCTCTTCTCGCCGGCGACGCTTCGCTCCGCAACATGAATTTCTCGTCTGAACACATGCATCTATACTACTAGTGCCCCCAGAGGGGTTTTAGGACAAGCCCAACGCTGCCACAGCAGCAGCTTAGGCCGCAACACGGCGCTGCATGCCGAGGCCCGAGTTGAATCCGCCCCTTCCCCTTCCCCTTCCGCGGTAGGATCCGCGTCCGCTCCGCCTTTCTGAGCGCTGCCCCCTGCCGTCGCTGTTCTCCCTGGGTCCCGAGCGCT
The DNA here is from genome assembly GCF_000293215.1 of Trichosporon asahii var. asahii CBS 2479. NCBI lineage: Eukaryota > Fungi > Basidiomycota > Tremellomycetes > Trichosporonales > Trichosporonaceae > Trichosporon > Trichosporon asahii. Next base: position 2,351,053 of record NW_014040874.1, on the reverse strand, counting down.
CGTTGCCCGGCGCCTGGCCGAGCTTGACGTCGAGGGTCTTCTCGTTCTGCTCGAGGAGGTTGACGGCGCGGTCGGCGAGCTGCTGCGCGAGGCGCTGCACGTCCGTCTGCTCGACGCGGTTGAAGACGACAACACCGTCGATCTGGTCGAGCGACGCAGCCAGCTCGTCCGTGTAGATCATGCGCGAGACGATCGACGTGACCGCCTGCTGCGGCAGGGCAAACATGGTCGCGAGGTGCGCGAGCGACAGCGACTGGTAGTACGGCGCGTACGTGAAGAGGTACGTGCGGAGTCCCTCCTCCTGGATCTTGCGCGCGAGCATGTCCTTGACGTCGTCGACGTTGTCGAGTAGCGCCCAGATCTTGATCGTGAGGATCAGGTCGCGCGCACGCTCCCACTCGCCAGCCTGCAGCGCCTTGGCCGCCTTGATGATGTGGTCGCGCGTGTTCTCGGGCGGGCCCATGAACGCCTGCTTGTCGGCGAGGTCGAGGAGACGCTTGAACTGCTTGGAAGCGATGCGGCGGCGCTGCTCCTCCGTGTCGACCGACGCGAGCAGCGGGATCTCGACGAGCATGCACGACGTCAGGTAAGCGGCCTCGAGCAGCTCAATGTTGAGGTGCATGTGGAACGGCAGAAGACGGCGCTTCTCAATGAGCTCCTGCTCCGGCGACAGCGACGACGTGTAGCGCTGGACGGCCTGGGCGAGCAGCTCCTTCTGACGCTGCGTCTGGAACATGTCCTGGAGGATCGTCTGGCACTCGTGGATGAAGCCGCAGCGGAAGGCAGCAAGACCGAGCTGGACCATGGCACGGTTGTACATGATCTGCGTGGCGACGTCGGCGTGCTGGATGGTGTCGTGCAGGTGCGACATGAGCAGCAGGTCGCGCGCCTGGTGGTAGCGGGCGTGGATGGCGTGGTTGAAGATGTGGGCAAGGATGGCACGGGCGCGGAGGAGAGGCGCGTCCGAGTGGTAAATGTGGACGCAGAGCAGGTGGATGAGCTGTGACGCGTCGCGCTCGACGCCGAACGGCGTGATCTGCGACGTGAAGCCCTCCTGCTCGGCGGCCTTGTTGACGGCGGCCTCAAAGTGGTCGACAATGGCGTCGGGCTTGGCGTAGACGTGCTCGACGCGGCGCATGACAGCACGAGCAGTCTGGTCGGCCCACTGCTCGCGCTCGAACAGCGACTGCGCCTTGGCGATCGTGACGTACAGCGGGGTCTCCTCACGGAGGCGCTCGATGTACTCGGCTCCGTGCTCGTGGGCGTCAGTGTGCTGGAGAGTCTTGGTGAACTCGTTGTCGAGGTTCTCGAGCAGCGAGACAAGGTTTCCAGCGACGGCGACGCGGCCGCCCTCGGTCTGGGGCGTGCGCTCGGCCATGTCGTCGTACTCGGGGACCTGGTCCTTGACCGTGTAGTCCTGCTCCTTAAGCAGGAGGGTGACAAGCTGGTCAAACTCCTTCAGGCACGCGACCCATGAGTCGTGCGGGATGGAGGCGAGGTTCTGCGAGTAGTCGAGGCGGGCGGGGATGAGGGCGAGGAGGACACGGATCTGCTGGTACGTCGTCTCCGAGACCTCGAGGAGGCGCTGGAGGGTACGGATGGTCTCGGCGCGGTCAGTGTTCTTGCGTCCACGCTGGTCGAAGATCTCGCGGAGCGTCTTGAACACCGAGTCGGCAGTGAGAGCGACCTGGCGACCACCGCGCCCAATGGTCGTGAAGCCGTCCTCGTTGTCCGGGGTCTCGGCGCCGTCAGCGGCAGCCTGGGCAGTGGGCGCCCTCCGCGTCTTGACGGGCGTGTTAGCCACATTGTACGCGTCCGTGTAAGCCTCGGGGTCAAAAGTGTACTGCTTGAGCTGGGTCTCGAACTCCTTCGTCTTCTTCTTGAGCGTCTGGCGCATCTGGTTCAGCGCCTTGGCCTTGTTGGCAGGCATCTTCTTCGACGCGCCCTTCTCAGCCTTGACCGTCTCGGCGATCGACTCGTCGAGCTCCGTGATCGCCTTCAGGAAGGCAGGAGGAATGTGGCCCGCAGGCGGGATCGGCGACGCAAGCATCGAGGTCTGGTGGCGCTGGATGAAACGGAGAAGCTTGTCGAGCTGGTCAGAGGCGGCGACCCAGTCGTTGGCGGCACCGCCGGCCTTGGTCGCGTTCGCGAGCGCGTTCACGGCCGCGTCCATCTCGGCGAATCTGCACGTCAGAAGAGTCCCATCGCACTGGGCGCGTGATTCCATTCCGTTCGGTGCGCCATGTTTGCCACGCATAGCACCTCAACGCTACGCGCTTCGTTTGAACAGGACGCAGAACCACACGCGCGGCCAAGCCGCCTCAAACTTACCGCTTGTCCTTGGCCGACAGCACACGGATCCTGTCCTCGTCGTCCGAGTCCTCGTCGCTCGAGTCAGCGCCGCGGAGGAACTTGTTGGCGCGGGCGTTGCCGCCCTCGTCGTCCGAGTCGCTCATCTCCTCCTCCTCGTCCGAGCTGTCGTCGCTGTCATCGCTGCTGTCGTCGCTGCCGGTCCGGAGGAACTTGTTCGCCATCGTGTTGCGCTTCTGGGGCTGCTCCTCGTCCGAGATGAGGGACTCCTCCGACTCCGAGGACGAGTCGGAGTCGCTGTCGCTGCCGAGCTTGGCGAAGAAGGACATTTTTGTTGAGAGAGGGGGGGGGTTTGTCGTGAGGGCGTCGAACGGCTGGGGTCCGAGGCTAGAGGGTTACTCTCACGAGTTTTGGCTGTCTGCAACCCTTTCTTCTTTGTCGCTGACGACTGCCTGCTGGCAAGAACAATGCGAAACCGCAAAGATTCAACCTGCCACATGCTCCTCAGGGGCGCTGCGGAGCCATAACGCCGAAAAGCTGCTGTCAAGTGGGCACGTGGGGATGGATCACGTGACTGGCTCGGTTACTGAGGTTCCTGGATCGTCGATATGTGTGTGTGGTGCAATGCGGCAGAGAGGCAGATCATGACACAGATACATCGCTGATATGGGGTACTAAACTATGATACAGTGGCATTAACCTCTCTCTCTCTTTGTCTGTCTGTGTATGTGCAGTTCCCGCTGCTCGCTGCGCTCGCAACTTGTTAGAACTTGAAGAATCCCCGCACGGAGCTCTTGCCCGCCTCAGCCATCGCCGCCTTGCGCGCCGCCTCCACAAACCCACTGGCCGAGCTGGCGAGCTGCTCCGCGCTCTCCTCGAGGCGGTTCATGACCTCCTCTCTCTGCCTGAACTTTTGCTGCAGCTCGGCATAGATCCCTCCGACATTCATGCCCCCGGCCTCCTCCTGGGCTGTCCCAGAGGTCCCAGATGCGCCAGAGACACGGCGGGAGTCGCGTTTCGGTACTGGGGCGGCAGGTTGGGCCCAGCTCATGATCGACGGTTTAGCAGATGGGGGCTTGGGCACGACGCGGTCCGCTCCGCCGACGATTGCGTCGAGCTGGGCACCAGTGAGGGGTGCGTTGGCCCACATCCAGCTGAACACGCCCGCGTTGAGGGGCTGGGGCTGCGCGCCGTAGTCCTCGCGGTGGAAGGTTGGGTCGATGCGCGGCGGGAGCGGTTTGCGGAAGTTGAACAGCGTCTTGAGCTGAACGTCCCGGGGGGAGGTGTACTCGAGGAAGTCGCCCGAGGACTCAAACGAGAGCGTACCGCTGGGCTCGCCTATACCGAGCGGCTGCCGCGTTATCGCCTCGAGCTTGGGGACGGAGAGAAACTCGGCGAACCCGGGCACAATGGCGGCGAGGACCCGCCCTCCGTTCCGAGACAGGTAGGCTGCGGCCGTGCAGTTCGTCAGACTGGCCTTGGCCAGCCGGTCGCCCGTCACGTTGGCGCTGGCGCGCGCTGTCGTGCGCGAAACGGCGAGGTAGATGCAGTGCGTCTTGGACTTGAGCGACATGCGGTGGTGCTCGGCCTGCATCGAGGCGGCGAACGCGGCCGGCGACGCCGTCAGTTCCTCCCCAGTCTCAGGATCGAGCACGAAAGACGCGACCGGCGCCTCGAGCGACGTAAACGTTGCTGGCTTGGAGACAGTCCATCCCTTCTGGTTCACGAGCGGGTAGACGCGCGAGGCGCCATCGCATACGGCAAAGAGGCGCGGCTTTGGCGTGCTGTCGTGCCCGACGCCGCAGACTGCCCACTGCAGCACACACACGGGGCGCTCGAGCACCTCGACGTGCATCACGCGCGGGCCGCGCATGTCGATGACCACGAGCTGCGGGCCGTACCCGACGGCAAGAAAGCCGATGTCGCTGAGCGAGAGGGCGGAGACGCGGCCGGAGAGCTCGAAGAGCGCAACGGGCTTGAACCCGTCCACGTCCCAGCGCGCAAGGTGGGAGAGGGACACAACCTGCGTCGCGGGCGGCTCGGGGGTCGGTTCAGGCGAAGGAGACCTCTCGTCCACCCGCCCGTCCCACCCGCGGTACAGCGCTGGAGCCTCGTCCTCGTCCTCTTCGAGCGAGACGTCCTCCAGCTCGTCGTTCAGGTCCGCGTCGTCGAGCTGATCGGCAACGGCGTCAACGTTCTTGGGCTCCTCGGCTCCGTTCTCGTGCGGCTTCTCGAGCGTAACCTTCTCGACCGCGGCCTCCTTCTCGTCGATGGAAGCCGGCTCCTCAACGATGGGCGACGCGGAGGGACTCTCGCTGCTGTGCCTCGTCTCCGCCTCGCCAAACTTGGCCACAAGCACCTGCCCGGACGCCAGGGCGATGGCACACTCCAGACTCTCCGGCGCGAGCACCGCATCCACAACGACAGGTTTCGGCCCGTCGCCGTGCGTCTCGCGCAGAACCCTCGCAACGTCAATAGTCAGGTGTGCGAGGGGATTGGGAAACTCAAACGCGAGGGGCACCTGGAGGAGCAACTGCGCCGAGACGTCGTGGAAGCGCACGCACGCGTCCGCATGCCACGACATCACGCTGCCCCTCGTCGCCGTGCGTCTCGCGCAGAACCCTCGCAACGTCAATAGTCAGGTGTGCGAGGGGATTGGGAAACTCAAACGCGAGGGGCACCTGGAGGAGCAACTGCGCCGAGACGTCGTGGAAGCGCACGCACGCGTCCGCATGCCACGACACGAGGATGCGGAACCCGTCGTGCTGTTTTGGGTCTGTGGCGCCGGAGCTGCGGAGGTCGGGGACGGCCAGGCCGCCACGGAGGGGGAGGCGCGTGCCGTCCATACTGCCGGCGAGGAGGCGGGCGAACTGCGCGTCGGGGACCGAGACGAGCTTCGCGCCCAGCGTCGCCCGCACGCCGGCCCAGATCCCGCTCGGCACGGCCAGCGCGCCGTCCCGCGCCCTCCGCACTGAGCGCGAGGAGAGCACGCTCGCGCGGTCGGGCGCGCTCCACGGGAAGCGGCGGATGCTATCGCGCCTCTTCCGCGTGCTCTGGGTGTTCTGGGCCATCACGTCGCCCTCGCCGGGGAGGGCAAAGTCTTTGCGTCCGAGGATGGGGGGTTCCACCTCGCTCCGCAGCGGTGGGAAAGCGTACGCCTCCAGCTCTCTGCCGAGAGCAGGCAGGCTTGGGTCCGGAGTCAAGAGCACGACGAGGGCCGAGGCGTCCTGCGCCTGCCCGTAGAAGGGCGAGGAGGGGAGGAGGAGAAAGTCTTCTGGCGGCGTGCGTGAGCGATAGGCCGAGAGGCCGGTGGGATTGACGCTGGCGCGGAACGCGGCGCGCTCGGCGCGCGAGAGACCCTCGCCTTGCAGGCTCTTCTTCGCCCCCTTCGGGACCACGGGCGCCTGATACGCAGGCAGTTGGAGGACGCTGATGCCCGGCTTCTCGCCACTCGCCTGGCCGCCCAGGACGAGTAAGAGGCTCTCACCGCGGCTCGCGAACTGCTGTCCAAACTCCTCCGTTCCGGGCGTAAAGCTGGCCCACTGCAGTTTGTATACCGGCTCGCGGTCTGCCACAGCGGCGGGCGTCACGGCGGCATGTTCAAAGTCGCCGGCCGCCTTGGCCGCGAGCTGATCCCTAAGCGCGCCGGCGGCGACGAGCGCTTCGGCGTCTGCAATGTGCACGTCCTCGTGCGTCAGTGTGCGCACAGTGAGGGGCTTCTCGTCCGCATACGCCCAGAAAGAGAGACACCCGTCTGCGTGGCCGGCGCAGAACACGAGGCCGTCGTCGCGCCACGCCAGCGTCGTCACGGGCGGAGAACGCTCAGTCCACAACCGCTCTGCGTTGGCGTAGCTCCCCCCGCCCGGCGACCCTGGGGCGTGAACAGCCTCGAAGAACTTGACCCCCGCGCCTGCGCGAATGTCGTACGCGTCGTACGCGGCCACGCCGCCCGTGTACCCGACCAACAGCACATTGAGGTCCCTCGGGTTCTGTGCGAGGGCGACGATCGACCTGGAATGAACTTTCAAAGACTACGTAGCTGGCGGAGTAACTTACGACTTTGCCTTTGGTCGATCGACGCCGCTGCGGCGTAACCTCTCCTCGTGCCCCTCCCAGAGATTCGGCACGCGCCACTCGGCCAGCCGGGCCAGTTTCGTGTCCCAGGCGCGTAACGTGCCGTCCGCCATGCCGAGGAACACGAAGGAGTGCGAGACGCCCGTCTCGATGGCCGTCACGTTGCCGAGACTGCTCGCGGCCTCGCGCACAGGCAGCGGCGCCTCGGCCCTCAGTGCTGGCTCTGTGACGGTTCCCAGGTCATACTGGTACAGCGTGTTGTGGTCGTCGATCGCGATGAGCTTGGAGCCCGGGTGGAACGTGAGGAACTTGATGCCAGGCGAGGGCGGCGAGGACGAAGTCCGAGCCTGTCCTTGGGCCTGTCCGTGTGTCCCACTGTGCCCATTCTCGTGTCCGCCAGAGTATCGCACTCCACCACTCGAACTCCGCCGACTCTCCAAAGTCACGGGAATAGTGAACCGGAACCCTTCCTGGCCATACACGGCCACTGTGCCCGCATCCGTGCCCAGGGCCATGAGGGAGAGCACCGGGTCTTGCGCGAGCGCGGTCACATCGCCCGCGAGCGCGAGGGAGGCGAGGGCGCCATATTTGTAGAAACTCGGCTCGCGGAGCGGCGCGCTGAAGTCGGGCAGCGGGGGGCGGGACTTGAACATGTCGATGCCGAGCAGCCGAGCGGAGCGAGGCTGACACCCGAGGCGGAGCGGGCGAGACTGAGACCCGAGGCGGAGGGTGAGCTGGCCGGTCAGTGTAAGGAGGGCGAGACCCGAGGCGGAGGGTGAGCTGGCCTGTGAGAGTGCGCGAGGTCAGGACCCGAGGCGGAGGGCGAACCAGCCGTCAGCGCGTCGGCGAGGGCTAGGAATGTGTCGGGGTGAGTGATCGTGAGATAGTGGGAGACAGCGAGGACGTGTTGCGTGTTCCGCGTGTTCCGGCCAGCGGATCGTGTTGATCGTGTTGATCGTGTTCTCGAGTCTGGAGGGCGCAAAAGTCGATACGCCAATCTAAGTGTCTAGGTGTCACTGCCTGGCTGTCCTGTCCGAATCGTGCGGACAAGTCACGGACAAGTCACGGGGATGAAGGTCGAGGCCGATGGGGGCGGTGCGGCGGTGCAGCGGCAGTGTCGGCAGTGTCGGCGGTGCAGCGTTGCGGCGGCCAGGTATCCCCGAGAACACGAGAACACGGAGACAGAGCGATGTCGAGTCGGATCGCAGAGTCCGTGTGTCGTGTGTCCGAAGTGGTCAAAGCGTGCAAAGCGTGCAAAGCGGCCTTAGCGTCGAGCGTAGGCTAAATCGTCTTCGACAATGCGGGGGAAGTCCGTCGTCGCCGGGATTGCGAAGCGGACAATGACAAGTGCACAAGTGACAAATAACGAGTCGAGCGAACGGCGTAGAGACTGATGTCAATCTGTTCGCATGCACCGGAAGGTCGAGAAGTCTCACCGCATGTGCCGCAGTTGCTCGCAGACGTTCAGACGTTCGGCAGTGGTGGTCCGAACATTTCACGTACTCACTCGCATCCGGCCTGGGTGTGGCCAAGACTTGGCGCAGCGCAGCGCGTCATGGGCGCATGGGCACGCGTCGGAATGTCAAGTGCCCCGCGTAATTACGACGCCCCCTCCACAACTCTTCTCCATCTTCTCGTCTTCTCCGAACCCCTCCTGCCCATCAGATGCTCCAGATGTGCGCAGTGATGGCAGAATGCACAGTAACTATCCCCTTCTGACAAGCCTTACACCGTACATAGTGTGCGGACAGATGCGAGATGTAGGAGCTGCGGAAAAATGTCGATAACGGAAGTGTCATATCATCTCCCCCTCCGCCCCTTCTGCTTCACCCTCTCTCATCCAGCCCTCACGTCAGGGAATTGGATCAATCCGGTGAAAGACCCTTGTGCGGACCAGGCAGAACGGCGGGCACACACAGTGCCTGGCATCTTTAATCCGAGTTACCAGACGTTGCGCAAATAAAACATATGCGAGAGCTTCATCTGCTGGAATCAAACCACTCTTTTGTCATTTCACAGGTAGCATGCATGTCCATCCATCGTACTGTCTAAACAGAATACCTCGTCGTGTACATCATCTCGTGTCTCGTGCGCCGCACGCTAACGGCCCTCGGTCGGGCATCGCTCACGCCTCGGGCACCCCCCCGGCCCGCATTGCACTCCCTCTCGGTCAGTGCTCCGACCTCCGGCCTTCGGCCTTCGACCGTCACCTACTTTCCTCCATTCTCAAACTGCGCCGCAATCTTGCTCACGCTGCCCCTCTGGCTTCCATGCCCAGGAGCAGGCCGAGGCCCTCGGGCGCCCTTGGGGCCGCGGAGACGGGACGCCTCGCTGGACGTGTTGCGCTTGAGCCCGCCGGCGCCGGGGGCGGGGGCGATGATCTCGTCCGCCGCCGCCGTGCTGTGCACACTGTTTCGGGAGGGCGTGGTGCGGCCGCTCGTGGCCTCGATGGGGGATTCGGTCTTCTCGGCGACGGGAGCGGGGGCGGGGGCCGGGGCAGGAGTTGCAGACACGGGCGGGAGGGTCATTGCCGGCGAGACGGGGGAGGATCTCGCCTGGCGTGCCCAGGGGCGTCTTGAACTCTGGCTCGACAGGGGAGGCGGCCAGACCCTCCGGCTCGGCAACCTGCGTGGTCACGACCGGCGCCGTGGGCTTGGTCGGACTACCGAGCGAGGCGCGCTTGGCCTGCTGCGCGAGGAGTTCCTGCGGGTCGAAGTCCTTTGCCAGGTCGGAGCGCGAAATGCGCTGGTCGACCAGCGCCGTGCGCTTGCGGTACGGCATGACGCGGTCTGCCTGCGCCTTCTTCTTCTCGAGGAGGGCGGGGAAGACGTCGTCGTAGTGCTCCACCATGTCTGCCAGGAAGAGGCCGGGGGTGCGGTCCTGGATCGTGAGCTCCGTCTCGTACTGCGGGCGCAGGATGCAGCGGCCCGTCGATAAGGAGAGCTTGGTCGTGAAGATCTTGTCGGCCTCGGCGCTCGTGCTCGTGGACCGGATCAGACTGGGGTCAGCTTCGCCAATAAAGTCAGCTTACTCCTTGAAGTACTTGATGACCGTGTTGAGGGTGTAGAGCTGGGACGCGGGGAGACGGGCGAGCACCGAGCTGATCGCACTGCTCGTGTCGCGCTCGAGGTCCGCGCCGATCGAGGGGTAGACGGCCTTGGCGTCCTCCCATCCCTCCCAGCCGACGACGGGCGGGTTGAGCTCGAGGAGCCACAGCTTGACGGTCCCGCACACGATGGGCGAGTTGAACTTTTTCGCAATCGTCGCAACCTCGTCGGCAGTCAGCATCGGGCTGTTAACCGCTGCGCGCAGCATGTGGAGCTCCTCGAGCGGCACCTCGTAGATCCAGGAACGGCGGCGCTCCTCGGGGTCGAGCGCGGCACCGAGTTCCGTCGCGGCCTGGAGCAGACCCTCGAGGACGGCCGGGATGGCGTCCTTCGGGCGCGGGGGCGCGACAACCGACTTCCACGCCGTCTCGCCCGACCAGCGACGCAGGTCGATACCGAAATTGACGTCGGGGAGGTCACTCTCGACCGACTCGTAGATGTACGGCCTGGGGCGGAAGGGACCCGTCCGGTGTCCCTCGATCAGCGCCTTGAGGTCTGCCTCGGGGTTGAACGCCTGGACGCTGAGGGACGCGCTCTCCTGCAGATCGGCGAGACGCTTGGGGAGCTTGGCGAGGGCCTCCTCGTACTGCTTCAGGATGCCGCGGACGACGCCGAGACGCTCCCGCTCCCACTTCTCCCACACGCGCAAGCCACGCTCAATCTTCTCCTCGAGCTCGAGGCGCAGCGCCTCCGTCTCCCGGACCCCGTCGTGGTACGCGCTGTCCGCCTTGCCGGCCTCTCGCCGTAACCGGACGTGGGCGGGCTCGTCGCTGTGGCCCATCGAGCTGGGAAGGTAGTTTTTCAGGTACGCGGGGATGTGCGCAGAAGCAGACGCCATGGCGCTCGAGCTCGCCGTCGACAGGTCCTTGGTCGAGTAGCTGGGCATGTTGAGATTGTTCAACGAGCTTGTCAGCGAGTTCTGCAGCGTCGCCATGTTGTCCTGCGGGTCAATCTTGAGGATGAAGTACGTGTCGTCCGACGCTTCGAAACCGCGCCCGACGCCGCAGCGGCTCAGGTGGTTCATCCGGTGCAACTCGACAGCAGCGTCGACGCAGCGGTCCCACTCGCCGCCGAAACCCTCGACGTGGCGCGAGAGCCAGTCGACAAACTCAAAGCCGGAAAACGTCCTCTCGTACTGTCCGATGATGGTGCTGCGCTGGCGGCTCGCGAGCGCCGCACGAGTGCTGATGTCGCCATGGATCTGCGTGCCCATTGCCGCGTGCGTCTGGATGTATTGGTCAAAGCGGAGGAGGAGGTTGCGGAAGTCCTTGGCCGACAGCGTGAGACCCGAGAGCAGCACAGGCGATTGCGGCTGGGGCGGCAGCTCTGCCTCATCCTTGCCGGGCACCGGGGGCGGCATGTCCGATTGCATGATCGGCTGTCCGTCCGGGTCGGTCGGGGGAATGAACGCGTCCTCCTTGGGGCTCGCGGGCGACTCGGTGCCGGCAGGCGCCTTGTCGAGGTTGTCGAGCTTGAGCGCGGGAGGCGGCTGCTTGGCGCCATTCTCCTTCTTCTCGGGGATCGAGCCCAAGCTACTTCTTCCATCGACGCTGTCGCGGTTGCTCTTGAGCGGGGACGAGGGCACGCTGGCCTGGCGCAGCTTCTCGCTGATACGGTCGGCAACGGTGCCAGAGCGGCGGAGGGGCGACGCGGCCGCAGTCGAGTTCCTCGTAGGCGAAGGCGTGTACGAGTCGGCGGGCGCGCTGACGGCGGGCGCGAACTTGGCGTCGTCCTCGGAATCGTCCGCCGCGCGGCTCTTCACAATGTAGTTTTGCTTCAACTGGGCGTCAGTTACATACTTGGGGAACTTAACTCACGCCCATGAGCCGGTGCGCGCTCTTCTCCCACTCGGCAACGCTGCCGTTCTTGCCGAGCATGTCGTCGCGGGACGAGCCGATGCGCTCGTCATGGCGCGACCGCCACACGTTGAAGGGGACGAGGATCTTCTCCTCGAGCTCGATCGCGAGCGCGCGGTGTGCGTCGCCGCGTGCGCTGCTGCCGCCGCGCAGCGTCAGGAGCGTGTGCTGCAGACTCGACGTCGACTGGCGGTTCGCGCCCAGAGGCGGCTCCATCAGCGTCGCCGAGAGCTGGTGGTGCGCCCGGGCTTGTGACTGGGTGTTAGCGGCGAGCACGGAGCGAAGCGGAGTGCGGGCTGCGCGAAATGGACCACGAATAGATTCGCAATGGTCACGATCGGCGAGGGAAGCGTGCGTCGTGCGCGCGAAGCACTGGCTGATCCTGGCTCCAGAGGTCGGTTCGTGCAGCCCACACGGCACACCTCAACACACCTCGATGAAGGACGCGACATCCTTGTTCTCGATGGATCCAGCCTCGAGCTGGCGGAAGAGGACGTCGAGACCGGTCCTGTAGTCTGGGGACCAGAACGAGTTGTAGAACGACGGCGGCAGGGTGATCGGGGCCATGGTGCCGATTGCCGGGGTCGTGTGGTGGGGGCGTGGGCCAGGGGAGGCAAGAACAAGTGCGGAGTGTAGAGTGTAAAGAGTCGTGTAGTGTGGATTGGAAAAGGAAGAATAAGAAGGGTTGTCAAAGACAGACTTGTGACGTTGTGCTGTGCTTTGTTGTCCCAGGTGGTCGGTCGGGTGTGTGGTCGGGTGGATGGAACGCTTAAGCTTGGAGTGTGCACCTGGTGTATTGCATCCCACCCTGGGTCTGGGTCTCGAGTTGAACCGGGCCCAGCCAGCTCACCTGCGCCCAGCGTACCAGCGCCCGCTCCCCTTAAGCGATCACTGGATAATGAACACGTTTCGCAGTCCTCGTCATGGCTTTCTGACTGGTCCGGCCAAGTCGGCACGCGTCGAGAGGGTTCAGAGGGGGGCGTGTGCACTGTGTGCGACAGTGCGGGGTAGACGCGCCAGGTAACACTCGAGCGGGACCAAATCCATGCACATCGGGCGTTCGCAGCACCGCAATACCAGGGAACACAGGGACGACAGGGCGCGACAAAGCGACAGAGCGACCTTGTTTCAGGCACTGGGCGGACTGGATGCGCGAGGCACCTATCGAGCCTGACGACTGGGATACCGGACCAGCATACAGCATCGAGGTTGATCTGCAGCCCTTCGAGCAGTGCGGGTGCGAACACGAACACGAGCTTCTCAGATCCCATCCGAATTCTATATCTCCGATGCATGCTCTACGCTCTAGCTCACGGCTCCTATGCTTCTCTTCCTTCACTAGTTGACTGCAGTGCCTCTGCCAACTCATGCTCTAATACGTTCACTCACTCGCAGACTCGCTTCGCTCATCTGCTCGTCGCCTCGCTCATGACCCATTACCATACGTGTACCACGCCGCGCGTGTGTCGACTGCCTCGCGCCGCACCCCCCGCAGCGGATCGTCAAGGCACAGCCCGAGCTCGCGAATCACCCGCGCCTTGGCCTTGCCCAGCGTCTCGTACCGGATCGCATCGGGGACGACGCCCAGGCCGGCTAAAGCGGCAGCGCGCACCTTCTGTGAAATCAGTTAGCGATTGCATTCTTGCCAACTTCGGTCTTCCTCTCATCCCATTCTCCTGCCCTCTGAATGAGAATGATGCGGATGAGGGGATTCAGTATAGCTACGCTCGACCTCGCTTCGCTCGGTCTGCGCTCTACTCACGCCAATCTTTGACGTCCTGCCCGCCCTCAGCAGCCCATCGACAATCTCCTCCGCATGCTCGTGCAGCAGCTGGTCCGTCTCCGTCCTCGAGCTCGCCGTCTCGAGCACGCTCGTCAGCGCCGTAATGACGTTCTTCCTCTCCTCGGCGCTCTCAATAACAAGTGCGCGAAGGAGGATGGGGAGCAGCTGTGCCGTCAGCTTACCCTGTTTAGTTAGCTGTGTGGGGCAGACTCACCTTGCGCAGGTCGGAGAGATACAGCGAGGCCGGGACCAGGGGGAGCAGCGCAGCAAAGGCGAGGAGGTACGGTTCGCGCGCGGCGCCGCTCGCGCCCTCCTCACCAGCGAGCAGCTTGGGGAGGAGGAAGCTCCACAGCTTCTGCGCGTAGAGCATCTGTCTGTCAGCTTGAAACACACGCATAAGCTCACCTTCACGATCAGGTGGGAGCGGGGCTGCTTCCCCGGCGACTCGGCCAGAATGCCGAACGCGCTCGCCGTGGCGTGCGCCAGCGCGTCCTCGCTGCCGAGCAGAGAGAGCGCACGCTCTGAAGCAGTGTACGCCAGCTCGTTTCGAAGGAGCGTGAGCGCCTTCGTGATCTGATGTCAGCTTTGTACGTGACACGTTAGCTTACGTGGAAGTACACTTGCAGCGCGGCTTGGCGCTTGGCGGCCGGTTGCGAGGCGTCCGTGACTGTAGCCCAGATGGTCTCGAGAAGAGAAGGGAGAGAGGACAGCGAGGCAGCGTGCTTGTTCACGAACGCGGAGATCAGGTCCAGAGCCGCACGTTGCTGGAAGGCATTCTGCGCCGTGAGCGCCCACTCCACCTTGCTGGCGAGGAAGGCGTCGGCGTCGCTGAACGGCAGCACCGTTTCCGGCTTCAATCCCCTGACGAGGGCAGTGTACAGCGCGACGAGGTTGCGTTCCGCCTCAGAACCCTCAGAACCCTTTAGCGGCGGGGCGTCCTGGACCGCCTTCTCGTCGTAGACGACCTGCTTGAGCTGGCCATTCTCGAATCCAGCGTACGCCCGCTCAAAGATTGTCTTCTGCTTTCTGTTTGTCAGCTACGTGTTTACCCCATGTAGCTTACTCAGCGCTCTGTTCCCAGAAGAGGAGCTCGGTGATATCAGCGATGGAACGCAGGAGTCGCACGTCCCGGAACAGCGGGCGGTCGGCTGACTGCGCCGCAACGACGGCCAGTTGCGTGAATCGCGGCACAATCTCGGCATAGTACTTTGGCACATCGACGTGCTTGTCGCCCAGCTTTGCGTCGAGCACGACGCGGACAGCATGCAACAGGTCCCATGCGTACGCCGCCGTGCACTCCGCATCACCTGCAGCTGTCGAGAGCAGGTCGAGCTTGGTCGTGATGCGCACGACAAGGGTCTGGAATAGGGCTGGCGCGGCGCAGAGCTCGGTCAGAGCCTTCAGGACGCGGCGGTATGCTTCGCGCGCGGCCGAGTCGTCTGCTGCGGGCGCACTGTCAGGGAGGGCGTGGAAGAGGAGCGGCAGCGTAGAGTTCTGCACGATCGTCGGGTTCGACGCCGCAATCGACTTAAGTCCGCTCAGCGCCGCTGTGCGCACTTCCTCGTCATTGTCGTGTACGAGCAGGTTGTCGATACCCTTGACGAGTTCCTCGACCTGGAGCGCGTCAAGGAAGTCAGGGATCTCCGCCATCGCGACGGAACCGCGGATCGCGGCAGTCTTCAGCTGGTCTGTCCGCAGTCCCTCACGCATCACATCGAGCAGCGAGTCGCGGTATCGGTCAAGTGAGTGCTCGTCTGACTGCCGCCGCGTAGCGCCCTCAGCGCCGTACACTGACCGCGCAGCCAGGAGCAGCGTTGTGATTACGTTAATGAGCGGAACACGATACGACGGCAGCTTCGGCTCGTTGAAGTCGCGGAACAGCTGCGGCAGAGCCTGGGCCAGCGCGTAGGCTCCGGCAGAAGCTGACATCAGTTATACCTCGCGGAGCTTATACTTACGAGACGCTCTGATCATGGACGCGAGGCACTTGGCAAAGCCCGGCGCCGAGTTCTTCATCGGGTCGCTGAGTCCCTCGAGACTCTGCTTCACGATGAGCTCGCCGAGCCCCTTCGGAGCGTCAGACTGCGTCGGGTACAGCGTCCGCACGAGTGACTCGAGCGCCGTCAACGCCTAGTTCTCAATACCCTGGTCGGACGAGTACAGGATCTCCGTTTTCAGGCAATCGAAGAGCTCCTCGCCGCGCTCGCCTACCGCCTCAGCGCCGTACACCGGGAAACAGGCCGCCATCGTCTGCATGAGGTCGCGCTGTTGATTAGCTCGGCAAGAGAGCTCCGTAGCTCACCATCGTTTGTCCAGCCGATGTCGGATACTTCTCTAGGAACAGCGGCAGCGCTTGCTTCGCGAAATACGGCGAAGCAGACAGACAAGCTCGCAGCGCAGTCTTCAGGTCGTCGGACGTGATGCCGTATGGGTCGTTCGGTGGCGGGCGGAAGGTGATGGGGAAGTAGCAGAACGTGATGTCAAACATCTCCTGTACTGTCAGCTCTCTCAGGACCTTGAAGCTCACTTCAATCTGATCCTTGACGTTAAACTCGGAAAGGATCACCTTGTCTAGCTGGAACAGCAGCATGAGGTTGCGCGGGTCCTTCTCTCCATCGACCACCTTACTGTAGCTGTTGATGAACTCCGAGCTGATCGCCTTGAACGCTGCATGTCAGCTTGATGAGGTCTTGGTGAGCTTACCTCCCCGGTGTTTCGCCAGAAGCGAGTCGAACAGAACGTACACCTGATGCCGGACGGCTTGTGTGTACGCCTTCAGGTTCACCTGCTCGACGACACTTGATATCAGCTCGGCCGTCATCCCGCAACTTACCTCTTGTAAACGTCCACAGCAGCACCATCGTCGAAGGTCGGGAGCTTGGAGAGCTCCGTCAAAGCCGTGAGAGCTGGGGGCAATGAGTCAAAGTCGTCTAGCTTCGAGGAGAAGAATCCGGTCAAAGTGCGTGCTGACGTTAGCTGAGCCGAAGATGCTGCAACTCACTGGCCGGGCCATTGATCTTGGACTTGTTCACGGCCGCGATGGTGTTCGAGAGGAACGTGAGCCCTGATTTTGTTAGCTTACCTCACGGATTTCAAGCTACCTTTGACTCGCACATCATCCTCTGGCGAGGTGAGGAACTGCCCCAGAGCCTTCACTACAGAGAGAAGGGGAGTCTCGCCGCTGTCGATGCCTGTAGTCAGTTAGCGTAGCACCCAAACAAAACTGACTTTGGATCAGGCTCGACGACGGGTTGAGGTCCGAGGAGGACACCTGCGTCCTGATGTCGCGCTCAATGTCCATGGCGGCGGTCTTATCAGCAATGTGCAGCTAATCTCGCGCCCTCGAAACGTAACCCTCCTCAACTTCGGTAGAATGAAGCCGGCCTCCACCGGCTGCGCCGATCAACATTTTCTGACGTGGCTTTACGGGTCCGGTTGCGTGCCACCCAGGCGACCCAGATCCCTAGCCACGCACGCCACAGCGATAGGCGGTGTGATACGGGCCACGAGACGTCACTGATCTCTGACCGGACTGAGCGGAACGCGTTCATGTCATCGGCGCTGCATCACAACATATCCCACCGACGACACCCAGACTGAGCCGACACCAGAAATGTTCGAGCGCACCCTGCAGGACCTCATTAGAGGCTTGCGTGCCCACAAGGCAAGCTCGCGCGCTCAGGAAGAGGCATTTCTCAACGAGGCCATGGGTGAAATCCGGGAAGAGCTCAAGGGCAAGGACATGGCTCTGAAGGCAGAGGCTATTCTCAAGATGTGCTATGTAAGCTGGAGGGGGGATTCGGAAGCTGACATTCAGCTTATGATGCTGTACCCGATTGCTCCGCCCACTGGCTTTGCGTTCCACGTTGTCGAAACCATGAGCTCGCCGCGATACCACTTGAAGCGTAGGTGGCTACCGAAGATGCAAGCTGACGAGACAGAGCTGGGGTACACTGCCGCACCCATGGCCTTCACTGGTGATAGTGAGGAAGTCGTCCTGACTATCAACAGTATCAAGAAGGACCTGCTCTCACCTCACCTCGCCATCCCACCACTCCCGCTGTCCGCTCTTCCGCACATGCTTTCGCTGTCTCCGTCACTGGCGCAGACTCTGCAGCCCGAGCTGCTGATCCTTCTGACGCACTCGTCACCGAGAATCAGGAAGCGCGCGGTGCTCTGTCTGCTCCCGTGCTGGGAGTCGTACCCGGAAGGCTTACGCGAGGGCTTCCCTCGGCTACGAGAACGACTACTCGACGAGGACCAGAGCGTTATCGGCGCGACGGTCGGTGTCGTGATGGAACTCGCGCGAAAGCAGGGCGGCAAGAACTACCTTCCTCTTGCACCTGAGCTGTTCTCAATCTTGACAAACAGCAGCAACAACTGGATGCTAATCAAGGTCGTCAAGCTGGTGAGCTAGGTAACGGTGAGCAAGCTGACATCAGTTCGCCATTCTCACCCCGCTTGAGCCTCGATTGGTCCGCAAGCTTCTTCCTCCGTTGACGTCGCTGATTTCGTCAACATCGGCCATCTCTCTCCTTTACGAATGCGTCCGAACATGTATCGTTGGCGGCA
This sequence comes from Trichosporon asahii var. asahii CBS 2479, assembly GCF_000293215.1. Classification (NCBI taxonomy): domain Eukaryota; kingdom Fungi; phylum Basidiomycota; class Tremellomycetes; order Trichosporonales; family Trichosporonaceae; genus Trichosporon; species Trichosporon asahii. The sequence goes on along the minus strand of NW_014040874.1, from coordinate 2,333,351 downwards.
TGCTGGATCCCGATAGACCAGAGGGTGACGCTCTAGCCCGGGTATGCGTGGACAAGCTCGGCAGCTATCTCCGCGACGAAGGAGGTGACCAGAACCGTGAGCTTCGGAAGTGATGGGGAGAAGCTAACCTCAGTGCGATACATTGCGCTCTTGGCCATGGTGAAGATCACCCCGACACATCCTCACATGGTCGCCGAGTATCAGGATGAGATTCTAGAGAGCCTGGATGACGCCGACCTGTCTATCAGGATGCGAGCGCTTGAGCTGGTTACGGCAATGGTGAGTTGTCTGGATACCTCTATGCTAACTCTGATCAGGTGGACCGCGATAATCTCCAACACATCGCCGATCAACTGCTGGCTCACTTGGCTCCGGAGGAGTCGGCCAGCTCGCCTCTTCCGTCCGCCGCAGCTCAGCTCGCGGCCATTGCTGGTCGATCAACAGATGCCGCTGCGACTGCCAAGGACGTCTCGCTGTCGCCCGCTTATCGCCTACTCCTGACACAGCGGTTACTTGACATCATCTCGCACGACGTCTACAGCAACGTGACCGACTTTGAGTGGGTCGTCTCCGTGCTGGTCGACGTTGCGTATGTCAGCCACGTCAACGTTGGAGAGCGCATTCGAGAAACACTCCTGGATGTTGTGGGCCGAGTGAAGAGCGTCCGCGCTTACGCTGTCTCTGTTCTTGAGAAGGTCGTCGCTGATGACGACTTCCGGGAACGAGCCCAGGAGAATACTGGAGAGGATGGACTACTGGAGGCAGCTGTTTGGATTTGTGGAGAGTACTCCAGCAACCTCACTTCTCCGCTCAGCACGATTCACAACCTCTTGCCTCCTTCCCTCGTCCACTCTTCACCTCAGCTCATCGCCTTGTCCATCCACGCCGCTGCCAAGGTATTCGGTCACTACGCTGCCCACGTGTCAAACTCGTGGAACGCTGAGGCTCACCAGGAGCTCAAGAACTTGGTCGCCAGTATCACGGCTGGACTTGAGCCGTTCGTTACCTCGCCGCACATCGAGGTCCAAGAGCGCGCCGTGGAGATCACGCAGCTTCTGGGCTTCGTCAACGCGGACCTCCAAAGCCATGTGCCGCCAAAGCATGTCGTCGAGTCGATTCCAGGGATGGAGGGAGGCTTCGAGGCGGAAGCCAAGTCAGGCGCCGACCCGTCATACCCGAAGTCGCTGTACTTGCTGGAACCGCTGTTCTCGGCACATGAGCTGAACTCGGTCGGCTACCGTGCACAGGAAGCGGTTAGAATACCCGACGGCCTGAATCTCGACCTCACCATCGTGCCCAACTCTGGTTTCTCTGACGAGAAGGAGGATGAACTCGACACTGATTCCGAGCCGGAAGAGGCGATCGATCTCGGTCACGGTGGCGGCGCCGGCATGGACGAGCTCCGAAGAGTTCTCCGCGAGCAAGATCGCAGTCGGAAGGGCAAGAAGAAGGGCAAGAAGGAGGATGAGACTCAGGAGGAGCGCGCGGAGCGTCTTAGAGTAAGTTGCGGTCGCGACGTTGATTAACTGACTCGCAGCGCAAAGCTGCCCGGCGGGAGAAGCACAAGAACGATCCATACTATCTCTACGACGACAAGGCCGGCGACGATGACGACGTCGACGACATCCCAATTGTCAAGCTGGACGACGAGGATCTCGAGGCTTCCGGTAGGTTGTGACTCTGGTCTTGCTAACCTTCAGCTTCCCCAGTGCCGCAAGAAAAGCCGAAGAAGAAGAAGAAAAAGGCAGCCGCGCCGCCAGTCTTCGATCGCGGCGGCGAGATGCCCGAGGGCGCCGCCCCGCTCCCCGACGTGGAGAAGGTGCGCACGGGTCTGGCGGCCGTCGATCTGTCCGACGTTGCTTCGGGCTCGCACACGCCTGTGTCGCGATACGAGGAGTATACGTTCGATGACGAGGGACCAGGCACACCCGCAACGCCAGCGACCCCGGCTGACGTCCCGGCTGAGGAGACCCAGGCTGTCAAGGTCACCAAGGTCCGGAAGAAGAAGAAGGACGGCGTCAAGAAGAAGAAGAAGGTCGAGGTCGTGTAGGGTACATATTCACACATTTGCATTGCATTTTTACGGCGTATAGCCGAAGGATCAAAGGGGGGAAGAATGGCGGCCGATCGATCGAGAGGTGCGCCTTCCTCGCCGCCGCCATGTACCTCTGACACACTGAAAGAGGGCGATCTTGTCTCACATGTCTCACATACGAACTTTCGCTTATTCACTTTTGATGTCTTGATCTTACCCATCCTGATTTTACGACACTCAGAACGCGCTCCACTCATCTCCCGCACGCCCAAACTTTGCTTCGATGGTCGCCTTGATATTCTCCAAGCCCCTCTTCTCGCTGGTGAGTCGGCTACGCTTTGCGATGGTGTCGTGATCGGCATCGAGCACAGTGGCAATACGGCGCTTGTGCTCTTCGTCCACTCGGTCCATACCGAACGCGGCGCGGAGGACAGACTGCGTCTCCCGGATGCAGCGGAGCATCTCGACGCTCACTGTGTTCGCGACGTATTCCAGTAAGCTGTTGCTGCCGTGCTTCATGCGGATGATCGTCATTGCAGCGGTCTCGCAGCAGAGGCGGCGGTATCGAGGTGGCCACTTGGCCGGTGAAGCGTCGGTGGGGAAGATTAGGTGGTCCGGGGTTTCACTGCCATCTTTCTCGCTCGTCGCTTCTCTCGGCCACTCCTTCTCAATGGTCTCGGCCATGGCAGCGACAGCCTTTACGAAGGCTGAGCCCGACAGACCAAGCGAGAGATCCTGTCGCGACATCACCAACTCCGTGTATGCGGAGATCTGGGCGTCGACGGCACTCCTGAAGAGCTGGCGCTGCCTATCCATCGCCAGTCTACCATCAGCTCACCGCAGTTCTGGCTACTTACAGAAGACGACCCTTGGCTCCCGTTTTGGTGCCGCAGATCTCACCTACGATGCCTCTCACGAAGGCTTGATACTCCGTCCCAGAACTTGTGGTTTGCATGCTTGGCCAGGCCCTCCCAGTCCGAGCGGTCGCTGAGCTCATGCACAGCCAGAGAGACTGAGGGGAGGTGGCGCTCGCGGGGATTGGCATTTCTGTGGAAGGTCAGGGCCCTCCAGGCTAAAGACACTCACTTGCGAAGCGCCTCATCGACGTCCTTGGCCGTTAGCCGTTTGATGGACTCCCCCGTGTTTGAATCCTCCCCACCTGCCACTGCAGAGACGGGAATAGTGGCTTCCAAGTCCTGCTGCAGGCTATTCCGCACCTGCATGAGGGCGTCAATGAACTTGGCGTCCGTCTGGAAGGCTTGCTCCAGGGCGCGCGAGATGGGACCGACGAGGTTCTGGAGGAGGATGGGCACTCCATCAGTGATTTCGGAAGGCAACTTGTGCAGAGAGTCTTTCGTCCGTTGGAGGTGCTCGTGCACATGCTGGCGCAGTTGCGGGACGCTGCCATCAGCTTTGCTCGAGGTGTCGACTCACTTTGCAACGACGACATCCTCGTACAGCTCGTAGATGAACTCGCTGGTCGGCTCCCAACCCAGCGGCCGCCCGCACATCTCCGACAAGCGCTTCAAGTTTCCAGTCGCGAATTCGCGCCTCTGGTTCTCCAGCCACGTTGCGGTAGGTTGATCCGCCTCGGCCGAGTTCTTCATCCGGAGCGGGTGCCACCCGTGCTCCGGGATTGTCACATTGACAGACTCAACGTTCTCCATTCCGCATACAAGATCCGAGGTAGGCGGCTCATGAGGTGCGTCCTCGTGGTCGATCTTGTTGAGAATGCCTGACATGAGAACCAGCAGCATGAGGTTTCTCACCGATGACATTCTTGAAGCCAGGCTTGCAGCTCCCAACCAGCTTGAAAATGGGCTGATGATCCGATGGGTCCTCTGGGCGTCAGTTGCGACAACAGGCCCATCAACTCACCTCCGCCGATCGCATGGATCAAGACGACGAGACACTCAGGTCGGCTCAGATACTTTGAGTACATTCCTGATGTCAGCCACGCGCCGTCCGACAGCGATACACACGCCTCAGCTTGTCCTCCTCAGCATGACCGAGTCCTGCCAGTTAGACATGTCTAGGAGGGAGGGGCCTACCGGGAAGGTCGATGGCGCTGATGTTCCTCTGATCGGGGCCAGTGACCTGGAGTCAGTCCTTGCCTTTGCTTACACACATCACGCCTCACTCACACGCAGGGCGACCTTGTTCTCGGTAAGTTTCGGCCGGCTTACCGACCCTGCCATTCTTTCCTCCTCTGACATTCCTTTCCACTCTTCCCACGTCCGAATGGGACTGCCCACGTTGGCCTCGAGACGACGAGCTTCTTCTCCAGCGAGTCGGGCGACTAACTGCAGGTCTCTCGGATCGGTAACTGGGTTCTCGGTGAACAGGCTGACGATCTGATGCCCGTCAAGACTGCTAGAGTGAACGATCCTGGCGACGGCTTCGAAGCGATCTCCGCCTCTGCGGCAGTAGATCGAGGTTGGTCCACTGTTTCATCAGCAAACTGGCGAGGTGACTGCTCACTGGGTAGCCAGTCCACGGCCGCAGTGCAAAGGTACCTGCGGTCAGAAGCTGACGGACTAATCAAGCTCACCCCCACGAGAGCTGAGAGACTGGTGTAAGCTCACGAAGCAGCGATTTTAGCTCACAAGCTGCTCTTCCCCCCCGACTGTCCACCCGCAACGGCCACCAGGGGATGAGGCAAGCCCTCACTGTAGATCAGTACTAACGCTCGGATTCACTTACTGATGCAGGGCGACGAGCTGATCCTGAACATGAAAGGCGCACTCGACCTCGCTCTCAACGCGTGCTGCCAAGGCGCCGAGGCCGCTGGCCATGCTGATGGAGTTCCGAGGCGATGGCAACGGGGTAAGAAGCGGCATGTCGACCCTCAGTTACTGCTCGACAGAGATGGCGAGAAAGAGAGGTGTGTTCATGCGGGGCAAGCCTCTCATGAGAAGAATGGTCTCACTAGCGGTCCTCTGGAACGGGGCGGAGGACGACGGTCCAGTCAACTCGAGGTAAGTGGTGAGTGCATCTCGTGACCATGCGGGAGTGCGACGAGTGAGTGAAGGGGCGCCGCGATCGAGTGTCAAGCGTGAGGGAAGTTGGTAGCGGCGCCCTTTACACCAACTGGCTGTGCCGTCAGACCAGGAGGAGTATCAAGATTTGAGCTTTCGAGACTGGAAAGAACATTGGAGAGTGACAAGGAAGAGGAGCAAGTTGGGAGTGAGAGGCAGACGTGACCAGTCTAGCTCTCAACGCAAAGTAGACTGCCAACGAGGCTGGCGCGGTATCAGATACCCCTCTCTCGGGTAGTATCACGTTTCTACCGAGCCGGCGGTCCAAGATCGGGAGGGTGCACCTCCGCATCGGCATCCCCATACCTCGTCTGTGCGTCCCAATGCTGTGACCGGAGAGTCTCAGAATCTGGAAGCCCAACAATGGCCAAGGCGAGATTGCGCGATCGACGAGAAAGTGAGCGCTCGGACCGTGTGGACGTTCATGGACGCGTCGAGGCTCAGCGACACGAGTGATCGAGGGCCAAGCACGGTGAAATCCGAACGGAATCTAAAGCCCGGTCTGCCGGGGAAAGAAGGGTAGCAGGGTACGTCACCGAGCGGGGGACCCGCACTGCAGGCACAACTCCCAAGGGAGAGATGGGGGTGTGCCGAGAAGAAGCCGACCCAGGCCGAGGTTTTGATTTGAGATTTCGGCGAATTCCCTGGGCAGCCATTTGAGATCGGCACCAGGTCTTTGAGATAGTGGCTGGGGTCTTTGAGATCGCGAGCACTTCTCTCAAACTCGCGAGAACGACTTCTCAAACGGCGAAACTGGGTCCTACATCCTTGACGTTATTAGAACACGTTGGCGCATCCGGCAGCGGAAAGTGCATCGGAGTGTTCAGCTCGGTGTCGGAGAGTGCATGCCGCGCTGTCGTCCACGGCGACGGTGCTAGAGAGTGTCGGAGACCATGCTGGATGTTGCGGTGACTGGGCCGGAGCCTCGGTCCGAACAGTGGCAGTGAAGCAGGATGGTGTACGTGAAAACAGCGCTATTGCAGAGGCCGCTGACGCCCATTGTTATGCACGGCGACGCTGGGCAGCAAGTGATGGGGAAGTCTGGCAAACCTCGGCGTTTCCGGATACACACTGTATGCTAGTGCGTGCCTGCGGCAACGCACATGCACGCCGTGTCAGAAGTTGCTGGGTAATCTTGGCTCGTAACGAGGGTGGGCACCCGCTTCGTTCCAGGTGGCAGGTGGGCTGGCTGGCCCCGTGAGCCCCGTGAACCACAGGGGCAAAGTATGCACATGCTCTCAGCGCCGCGTCGCCCAGTTTCGCCCAGCTTCGGCTGGATCAGATGACGCCCGCGGAGTATGCGGCGTGCCTGGTGGTTTGATAGTGAGGATGAGATCCGACTCGGAATGTCCGTGATCATCTGACCACAGTCGACTGCCGGCGGCCAGGCCGAGTCCCCGTGGGCTAGATGGATGTTCTCAGGTCCACAAGCCGCATGCAGCCGCATCGCAGTTCCCACCTCTGGCATCAACGATGCTGCAGCACATGCTACGAGATGCCCAGACGGGACATCGGCCGTTCCCAGGCTATATAAGACAGTCTCTTGTGGTCCGAGACAGACTCCATCCTCCCACGACTTCTCCTCCTCTCACAACAACAACAACACCACAACAACAGCACCATGGCTCCCAAGGTCCTCATCATCCTCTACGACGGCGGCGAGGCTGCCCGCAACCAGCCCAAGCTCCTCGGTACCACTGAGAACCGCCTTGGCATGTACGACTGGCTCGTCCAGCAGGGCTGCACGTGAGTTACCCACTCCTCATCGTGAACTGACCATCCCAGCGTCGTCGTGACCTCGGACAAGGAGGGTCCCAACTCTGTCTTCCGCAAGGAGATTGTCGACACCGAGATCCTGATCACTACCCCCTTCCACCCGGGCTACCTCTCGAAGGAGATCATGGACACTGCCAAGAACCTCAAGCTCTGCGTCACTGCCGGTGTCGGCTCTGACCACATCGACCTCGCTGCCGCCAACGAGCGCAAGATTACCGTCGCCGAGGTCTCTGGTTCGAACGTCGTCTCCGTCGCCGAGCAGGTCGTCATGACGATGCTGAACCTGGTGCGCAACTTTGTGCCCGCGCACGAGCAGATCATCTCTGGCGGCTGGAACGTCGCCGAGATCGCGCAGGACGCGTACGACCTCGAGGGCAAGGTGATCGGCACCATTGGTTGCGGCCGCATCGGCTACCGTGTGCTGCAGCGTCTCGAGGCGTTCAACCCGAAGGAGCTCCTTTGGTTCGACTACACGGACCTGCCCGCCGACGCGGCCAAGGCGATCAACGCGCGCCGCGTCGACACGCTCGACGAGCTGCTCAAGACCTGCGACGTCATCACGGTCAACTGCCCGCTGCACGAGCAGACGCGCGGCCTCATCAACGCCGACAAGCTCGCCATGATGAAGAAGGGCGCGTGGCTCGTCAACACGGCCCGCGGCGCCATCTGCGACCGCATGGCCGTCGTCAAGGCCCTCGAGTCCGGCCACCTGAACGGCTACGGAGGCGACGTCTGGGACGTCCAGCCCGCGCCCCCCGACCACCCCTGGCGCACCATGCGCAACCCCCTCGGATGCGGAAACGCCATGACCGCCCACTACTCCGGCACCACCCTCGATGCCCAGAAGCGCTACGCCGAGGGCACCAAGGACATCGTCGACAGGTACCTCCAGGGCAAGCCCCAGAACCCCGCCAACGTCATTGTCGAGAACGGCCAGTACGCCTCCAAGGCTTACGGACAGCGCAAGTAGACCTGAGCGCCGAAGGCGCGAAGGCTTCCTGCTTCCTCGCCGCAAAACTATTTCAGTAGTGTCAAGTGTATCGCATGAAGTATCTCGCATCTCATACAACCTGGCTGCAGTGGTACTGACAGCTCCCGCAACTGACGCAGCAGTGATTGAGCTGGCTCTTTGCTCAAACCAACACTGGATCTTCGAGTCGGAGCTCCCAGACGAAGCACCTCAGCGATGAACCGAAGACGTTCTCAGGTGTACCAACATGACGTGTAGCTGTGAGAGCTTCGTGCAAGGCACCATCGCCAGTCGGTCCAGAGCCAGTGTCTGGTCGGTGTCTGTTCGGGCATAGCCGACGGTAGATTGTCAGCCGTCCCTCACCTCCGCCGGAATCACGGGTCGAGCAGTCCATCCAGCTCAGTGGCAGCTAATATTAGACCTGTACAGAAGCGAACAGAAGCAGCTCGCTTTCCCCGCCACAGAAATGTCCACGCAGCCATTGAGTCCCAGCATAGCCCGGTGTTCTAATCCGGGCCAGGCAGTGCAGAGGCGCAAAGGGTCGGCAACTTGCCCCACCGATCCACCCTTGTACCTTATCGTCGCATGCCGTCTCCATCGCTTCCTCTTCAGACATTGATTCAGACCTGATTCAGAGTACATTGTTACATGTGTATAAATCGACAACAATTTTGTGATAAAACTTTGATCCCCTTCTTTGCCCTTTCTTCGTTTCTTGTGAATTGAACCGTGCTACGTTCTACGTGCCGTCGTGAGGACCCGCCGTGCCTCTCACGCCTCTCGCGTGGCGGTCGAAGCTTGTCCGAATCTCGTCCGAAGCTTGGCTCGGTCTCGGCGTGAACTCGGAAGTGATGATGTGAACTGCGTCGGAATTCTGGGGTCCTCGCAACGGGCGCGACGGGCATGATATGTCTTGAATGTTCGTTATGATGTGGAGGGTGATGGTGGGGTGGAGCCAAGTGGCTCCATGCCCTGTTCCCAGGGCGCCGTGCTGAGCCTGATGATGCTGCGCGCTGCGTCGTGGGTGGAGGTAGTGACGTTTGCTGATGAGGGGGGGTGAAAAGACGTAACGAGGGCGTCTGCGCGTCTCCTCGCTGCGTGTTGGAACGGAACGGGTCGCTCTCGGGATCTCGCATCCTCGCCCTTCCGCGCTCTCGCGCTCACGCTCACGCCCGAGCCTAGCTTAAGCCCAGCTCGTCTTCGCCCTCCCCTGCACAATGTGCATCTGCACCCGCCGGCCCCCAATGTCCGTGTTGTCGCCCGCCTGCCTGTCCGGCTCGACGAGACCGTGATGCACCGTATCGGGCACCCACCAGTGGGTCTCGTTATGGAAGCTGCCGCCTTGCGGAACGGGTACCTCGACGTGACGTTTGGCCAGGTTTGGAGCCGCCGCGCCGGGGGTGGGGAGCTCGCGCTTGTGGTGCGCGTGGTCGCGGGCGTCGCGGTGGGGTATCGGCAATGCCGTCGTGAGGGCGAGTGCGGCGAGGAGGAGAGGGGTGCGGAGCATCATTGTGGGGACTGCGCAGGAGTTCGTAGCGGCGATGCGAAGGGTAATAGCAGTGCTGGTGATGGAGGTGCTGGGTAGATCGAGTGCTGGGTAGACCGAGTGCTGGGTACTGAAGAAAGAAGAAAGAGAAAGGCCCGGGGGAGACGTAGCATCACATCACAATGGAGGGTATATATAGCGACGTCGTAGCGAACCGGGCATGGATATCCGATTGGCAGCATGGAGATGAGTGGAGTGCTGCAAGTGAAGGGTCAGTCGATCGTGCGACGGGGTTCTCGACCGCCGTCAGCCGTCATGTGAGTGTGAATGTGAGACCTACGTCATGCCGCGCAACTGTAACGAGGCTCACCCAACGTCAGTGGCTCGATCATTCCTATCGACATGCCGAGAACGCCCTTCCTCTGCTTCTAAAGACACATGCATGCATTCCGTGCATGTTCATGCTGTCATGATTGTGTGCATATGCAGTCTCGCGACACATTTCTGAACACTGTAGAAGGAAAGACACACACCCTCTAGCGACGGCAACCGCCAGCTTCTGGCAGCCGACACCCATATCCGGTCTTGCTCGTCATGTGCTGCGAACCGGCCTTCTCGCTCGCCAGGGACTGCGCCATTCGGCCTCGGTCGCTCCCCTCGATCTTCCCAGTCTCACCCACAGCTTGGCTTCTCGCCCCCCCCTCCCCCGATTCCCAGTCTCACCTCCACCGATTGTTGAATGCAAGAGGCGGCCAGCCTTCTTACCCCGCCCCCGGTTCCAATAGAGCCCCAGGGTTACCCACGCGTCGTCGCCATCCTCGCCCCATCCTCGCCCCTGAGCACTTCCTTCCAAATGGCAGCCGACGAAAGTGATCGGAATGCCGCCCACTCCGTCAGCCATGCAGCATGTCGTGACTTCCGCTTCCGTGCGAGAACGCGGAAATGCTTTCCGGTGGAGCTGTTGCCGCCCAACATCTTTGCTCTTTGCAGCCAACTCCTGAATTACTTGTACATGAATCCGACAAACTACACTCTACATACGACTTTTGGGCGGCTCGGCGGGGTGCGCGTCGCCGTCCTGACTTCAGATCTTGATGTGGTTCTTCTCGAGGTTCTTCTTGAGCTCGTCGTCGTTGATCTGCTTCTGCTTCTTGTTCTCCTCAGGCGTGACGAGGACAAAGTCGCGCTCGAGGAGCCAGAACTCGTCGCTCTTGAAGCCGTACTTTTGCGCCTGCGCCTTGTCCTTGACCTGCTGCGGGTCGGTGATCAGCGACGACTTGACGCCAAACACGGCGTCGGACGTGATAAAGATGTCGCCCTTGAAGTAGAGCGAGGTGATGAGCTCGACAAAGCCCTTGGCCTGGAACATCATGTGCAGGTGCGAGGGACGGAAGACGTGTCGTCCCATCGAGCGGAGGAGCTGACCGACAGGTCCGTCATTCGGGATCGGGTACGCCACGGGCTTGACGCAGCGGAAGGCGTAGTAGCCGTCGTCGTCTGTGTACAGGCGGCCGCGGCAGTCCTGCTCGTACTCGGCGTACTGCGTGTCGTAGAAGCCGTCCTCGTCCGTCTCCCACGTCTCGATCAGGCAGTGCGCGATGCCCTTGCCAGAAGTGTCCGTGATGCGGCCCTTGACGAGCATCGGCTCGCCCTTGTCCTCGGACGCAATGGCGTCGCCGTTCTCAACCTGTATGTCAGCTTTGAACACAAATCTGTTTAGCTGCGAAACGTACGGTACGGGCATCCTCAACGAAAAACGGGCCGAGCACGGTCGACTCGGTAGCACCCTTGGGCTTGGGGTGGTTGATCGTGTCAACGAGCGCCGAAACACCGAAAGCGTCAGACAGCAGGATGAACTCCTGACGAAGGTCGGTGCAGGTCTGTCCCGTCTTGGTGAGGAACTGGATCGCGTTCCTGCCTGTCAGCTTGGGAACCAACTTTCAGCTGAGCGCACTCACATCCACTCCTCCGTCGTGAGGTTTGTCTCCTTGACGTAGGTGTGCATGTACTGCACGAGACGCTCGAGGAGGTACTTGCGGCGCTCGTTCTTATCGAGCGAGTTGATCGCGACAACGTTCTCGGTGAGCTTGTCGGGGCTCATGTCCTGGAGGTTGGGGAGCTCGTTGAGGTCGACATCGGGGGCGCCGCGCTGGATGGCGTCGACGATCGCCTTGCCGACGTGAGGGTAGTCAGAGACCTTGGGCATGATTGTTCGTGTGCTGGAAATGTGTTGGCGCGAGGTTGTCATGGAATCGGATGGCTATAAGAGGTCGAGTGGACTGATTGCGAGCGGGGACTTTGCGGCGTCTTCCCTTTCCGGCTGACCCGGGGCCGAGATATGCGGCGGTCAACGACGCCACTGTTCTGCGGTATTCTGATGACTGCGGGGTGGGCGGAATTCACACCGCCGGGTCCCGATCGGCCCCTCCGACCACCAACGACGACTAACCATCCGCTCACGATGAGATATCTTTGTCAGCGCTCGGCTTTCGTACTTTATCACACTACCTGTGCAATCGCTCCCCCCCACATCCCCATCAACTGACCTCTAAAACGCCAGAAATAACGCTTAAGACAAGCGCCCCGTCAAGCTGTTCCAGACACTCCGCCGCCTCTCCAACACTGCTCGAATCGTCATGAAGCCGTTCACGTTCGAAGCTCACATCCCCCGCACCGTTTTCGGCTCGGGCACGCTGGACAAGATCCCCGAGGAGATCGAGCGTCTCGGTGCCCAGCGCGTTCTGCTCGTCACGGAGAACACGGACCGCCAGCGCGCGCTCGCGGACAAGGTCAAGGGCCTGCTTGGTGACAAGGTCGTCGGCATGTGAGTTGACCGAGTGATGTCGGATCGGTGGGCGGGGACTTTTCCGCGACAGGCAGAGTTATTCGCCGCAGATCTATGCTTGATGATCTAAGCTGGGATCTGGATCGGGCTGTAGCTGGACGATTGCGCTTGCCGCGATCGGACTGCAGCTGCACGGGGGAAGGTGGGATGACGGATGGAGGCGTCGTCTATACGGACCGATGGGGGGGCCAATCGCTGACAAACTAGCTGCACCGACGCGGTCATGCACACCCCCGAGGAGGTCACGCTCAAGGCGCTCGAGCAGGCCAAGTCGGTCAACGCTGACTGCTACGTGAGTCTACCTTCCCCGTCATCACTCTCCAGGAGGCATGGGAAGGTACCGCAATCAGGCGTGAACGCCGCCATCCCGAGATAACTCTCGCTTGCAACCCATGACTAACCCCAGGTCTCTCTCGGTGGTGGCTCCACCATCGGTCTCGGCAAGGCGCTCACGATCCGGACTGGCGGCAAGCACCTCGCCGTCCCGACGACCTACGCCGGCTCGGAGGCCACGCCGGTCCTCGGCGAGACCGTGAACAAGGTCAAGACGACTCGTTCGGATCCCAAGATACTGCCCAACACGATCGTGTACGACGTCGACCTGACGCTCTCGCTGCCGCAGCAGCTGACGTACACGTCTGGCATCAACGCGATGGCGCACTGCGTCGAGGCGCTGTGGTCGGTTGGCAACAACCCCGTCATTGACGGCATTGCCTGCAGTGGAATCCAGGACCTGGCCAGTGCCCTGCGGAAGCTGAAGGACACGCCGAACGACATGGACGCGCGCGGCAAGGCGACGTCTGGCGCGTTCGTGGCCGGTGTGTGCCTCGCCCACGTCCCCATGGCGATCCACCACAAGCTCTGCCACACGCTCGGCGGCAGCTTCGGGCTCCCGCACTCGGAGACGCACACCGTCATCCTCCCCCACGCTATTGCTTACAACGCCAAGGCCGCGCCCGAGGCCATGGAGAAGATCAAGCGCGCCCTCGGCACGGACAAGGACGCCGCGACTGGCGTCTACGACCTCGAGAAGGAGCTCGGCACAGTCACCAGCCTGAAGGAGCTCGGCATGAAGAAGGAGGATCTCGAGAAGGCGGCAGAGATCGCGTGCAAGGCCCAGTACCCCAACCCCGAGCCGCTGGAGAAGGGCAAGCTTCTCCAGCTGCTCGAGAACGCATGGGAGGGCAAGCCGCCCCAGTCTACTTGACTCGCAAAGCTGTGAGAGACTGCGAGCAGCGAAGCCGCGAGGGGCCGCAAAGTATAGAAGAAAACTGACTGTACATCACAATGTATTGTTTCGCCTAGGCTACACTCCCACGGAGCATGACCCGATCTTGGGACTATGTAAATTGGCGGACTCCCTCAGAGCTCCCCGCCATTGTCCGTGTTGACGAGGACGAAGCGATAGCGCGGCTCGCCCCTGTTGAACGCCTCGATGGCCTTGTTGATGTCGCTAAACTCCCACAGCTGAACCCAAGGCTTGACGCCTGTCTTGGCGCACAGCTCCAAGAGCGCCTTGATATCCTGGGGAGCACCGAGGGCAGAGCCGACGACGCCCTTCTGGCCGAGAATCAGGCCGATCGGATCAATAACGAGCGGCTTGTGGGGGATGCCGAGGGGGACAAACAGGCCACCGGCGGAGAGGAGCGTGAAGTAGGCATCGACGTCGAGGTCGGGCGGGTTGATCGTGCAAATGATCAGATCGAGGGAACCCTGGTGCTTCTCAAAGTCCTTCTTGAGGTCCGAGCCGGTGGCGATGTAATGCTTTGCGCCGAGCTTGCGTGCGTCTTCTTCTTTCGAGTTGCCGCGCGAGATGGCAGTGACGTCCGCCCCGAGCGCGGCTGCGAGCTGGATGCCCAGGTGGCCCAGGCCGCCGAGCCCAATGACGCCAACGCGATTGCGCTCTTTGCCGGCGCCAAAGCGGCGCAGGGGCGTGAAGACAGTCGTGCCGGCGCAAAACAGCGGTCCGGCACTGGCCAACTCGACGCCGTCGGGAATCTTGAAGGCGAAACGCGCATTGCCGCGCCACTGCTTTGCGAACCCGCCTTGCCCCAGGCGGCCCTTGGCCTTGCCGCGCTTGTAGGGGCCTTGGATCATGCCGATCGTGAAGGTGAGGCCGGGGCACATGTGCTCATCCCCCCGCTCACAGGCGGGGCAGTGCGTGCAACAATCGCATTGCCCGCCCACACCGACGTGGTCGCTCACGCGGAGGTGCTTGACCTCGGGACCGACGCGGGTTACCGTGCCGATGATCTCGTGCCCGCACACTTCCTCGTGCACGGGACCGTAGGCGCCGGAGAGCACGCCGACGTCGCTCGAACAGAGGCCGCAGTACAGGACCTTGACTGGAGGTTAGCTGAGTGCTTTACCAGAACATCTAGTAAGCAGAGGCGAGAGAGGGGTGGAAGGCTATCAAGGGATGGGCTGGGAGAAGGACGGACTCACCATCAATGTCGTAGTCTTCGATAGGCTTCGCGTCCAGCTTGCCGAACTGGAGCGGCTTCTGGGGGTCGTTCGAGTACCAAGCGTCGATCTGAGTGAAGGGTTCGCCCATGGTTGCTTTCTGGGGTGAGGAATAGAGCAGCACAACAGCTCAGTTGCGCTGTTTATATGCCTGTTCTCACAGACTGATGTCGCATGCCGCAACAACCTTGGGATCGGTGGGATCGGTGGAGGTGTGTAGGTCGGTTCCAGGGCGATCCGCAGCTTGCTTCTTGCGCCCCTCTTGGCTGTGTGGCTGTAGATGTGTCATACAGTCTCAGCGAGTCTCATGACCTTCGGCAGCGGAATGACGCTAGCCCGCAGTCTTCTCTGCCGTACATAGCGTGCGCTTCCTGTGCCGAAGTCTGACGCTGATGCCGTGCGCCGAACGTCAGACCTTCGGCGTACAGACATTGACCAGGCACGAGACTATTCGACCCCCAATCCTCGGCCTTCAAGCCTGCGGCCCTCCACCGGCACGATCAAGGCAGGGACCGGCGGGCCTCCACCTCCACCCTCCACTCTCCAGAACTAGAACAAGGTGAAGGCCAGATGACCGGGAGGTGTGGAGGATCTGGTGGCGCACGTCCACGGCTTGGGAAGTTGGATCGCGATCCATTGTCTGACTATCTTGCCAAGAGATGCGTCTGACTAATTCTTCGGACTGACGGAATCTCCCGAACTATAGACCACCGAGCTCCGCCGGGTTCTCGGATAGATCATAGATACATTCGGCATAAATTTCAGATGTTACAGTTCACTCACAAAGCCGACGGACCACGCAGCTTGTCGTGCAGCACGAACGCGTTGTGCTCCTCGACCCACCTCTTCCACTGTGCCATGTACGGCTCCAGATCTTCGCCCGCATCCTCGGCCTCGCGCAGGTAGCGCCGGAGCGTGTCCATCTTCTCGCGCACTTCGTTGATGAGCACCGGCGTCAAGCGCGCGACGAGGCTCAGGTCCGTGTCGAGCGTGATTGGGGGCGCGACGAGGGCGGGATGCGCTTCCATGAACGCCACGACGTCGGACAGCGTCGTTGCATGTTCTGAGCTCGCGGCGGGGGAGCTGTGGCGCGCGGCAGAGGTGCGCGGTTCCTGAGGTCAGTTGTGCGAAAAGAGGCGTCAACTTGCCTCCATGATTGGGTCTGAGTTCTGCATGTCAGTTCGGGAAGATTCCACAGGTAACTTACAGTCTCGCTACGCTTGCTCAGTGTCGCCGCGCGGCCACGGTCTCCATTCGTCTTCTTCAGCTCCTGGTTTTGTCAGCTCTACGCTCTGAGGCCCAGCTCACCCAAGCCCTCTTCTTCTCCGGCGAGACACGCCTGGGCATCGCCAGCAGCTTCGCCTTAGACTTTTCATTCTTGACCTGCTGCGCGTACGAGAGGTATTTCTGAGGTCAGCTGCACTTTGCAACTCGAAGCAGCTAACCTTCTTGATCTGTGCAATGGTAAGTCTCTCGGCCTGGAGTGCGGCCAGCTTGGCGGTCGGCTGGTGTACGTCCGATGAGGGCGGGTCGACGGACGCAGGCTCGTCGGCCTCGGGCGACTGCACCGTGAACTTGACCTTGCTGGGCGTGCGGACCTCGAGGTGATGCTCGATCTTGAGCGACTTGCCCTGCAGAGGGGGCGGCTTTAGATTCGAAGGGGGCGCCATCGTGGGCGTGACACCGCGGAGGGGCACAGTGACGTACAGGCGCGGGGGCGTGTCGGCCTTGGTGACGAAGGCGTCTTTCGGCGGCGAGCTGGGGCCAGGGGAGCCATCAGCGCTCGCCGCGCTCGACATCAACTCGTCCCCTTCGTCGCTCTGCTCGCCCTCGCGGTGCTCCTCGCCCTCGTCACGCATGTGGACTTCCTCCTCGACCTTCTCGTCACCCGTAAACACTTTCAGCTCCGGCACATCGTCGTCGCCACCCGATCCCTCCGACATCGCTTTCTCGGGAGGCGGCGGGGTAAAGTTGAATCCAAACCTGTGACGCTGGCGCGGGACGTCGGTGTCAAAGTCGAAGATCTGCGCGAGGGTAGTTTTCTTCGGAGTCGCCATGGCCTGGCTGGGTGGCAAGGGGAGCGACTCGAAACGGACCTTGGGGGTCTTGATAGGATCCACGGGCGAGGCGGAGCGCAGTGTCGAGCCGGTGGACGCGACCGACGCCGAGAGCTCGATGGTGCGCTTGCCCTCCTCGTTGCCCGAGATGTCGTCGAGGGTCGCCATGATGAGGGATAGAGAAGAGCGAAAGAAGAGATTGAGGAAAGCGTGGTGACTCATGCGGAGTGGACCTAGGCGGTGCGTGCGCTGATTGACACCCGATGCGAGGGGGCGAAGTGCGTGTGCGTGCTGTCTGCGCGTGTTTCGGGTACCGTACTCCCGATGGTAAGCGTTGAAGTTCGATGACGAGTGAGGTAGTGTGAGGAGTCAAGTCAGTTGCGTGGATTTCTTTCTGCAAGAAGTGGTGTCATCGTAGAGCGCCTGGATTGAGCGAGGATGACGAGGAAGACGAGGAAGGCGAAGTTGGCCACCGGCCAAGGCGTTCCGCAGCCTGGACGTGGCCAGAACACTTCGAACACAGGTTGACCTCATCGATCTGCGCCCCTCTGCCCCTTCACGTGAAGCATGAGACAATCAGTATTGGCGTCATCGCGAGTTGTCTGAGGACTAGGACGGGAAGTGAGTTGCGCTATTCTGCGAAGGCTTCGGTGCAGTTTCCAACCTCACTTCGGTCACCTTCTGGCTGCTGTTGCGTCGTCGACGAATAAGTCGGCTGATTAGAAGTCCGATCCTATTCTCCTTGGGCCATGTGGTGAGTTTTCCTCAGACGAAGGCCTCGATCAGTCCAATACTGGGATCAGGGCAGAGAAACTCCTCGGCCGCGATGAACAAGAATTCTTCGCGGACCACCTCCGAAAGTTAATTGTGAGTCAGCCGAGACACGGCCTTGGAGACGAGGGGGCACGCGACCGTGACCGAGGTGATGCCGCGATGATACCGTCGGTTCCGATCGCTGATCCAGATAATGGGATCTGTGGAACACAGTGGGCCGCGATAAGCAAGAGCGATGGGTTCCTTGCGCCTCTGACGTCGAGGGTGATTCGCTGCGGGCGGACCGGATAACGTTGATACGGACAGCGTGAGTGAGGGTGGCCATTGGATGATGTAAAGATGCAAGACGGAACTGGTTATCTCGAGAGGTCGTTGATATCAAGACTCTGCAAGCGAGGAGGCTGCAGGGTGTTATCGGGGTACGGCTGCAGCAGGGGAAGAGTTAGCCGTAGGAGGGTTGGTCAGCTGTCTGTGCCGGTCCAGGGGAACATGGTCAGCCTATAGGAGCAGAGAACGTGACGACCATCCGACTGGAGAGGGAGGTGGGGTACGTGGGGTAAGCCAGGGACGGCCCTCGCTCTGAATGCGATAATGACGGCACCTCCACGTGAGGCCCGGTTAACTGCCAAGACGCTCATCGCAGCCCCGCAATCCCAATAGGTGGACACTCGCACACAGCGTCCACTGCCGGCGCTAACCTCGCCTCTTTGTCGCTTGTCAACATCCACCCCGCATTCGATCGTCCTTCCTCGTCATCACTCCATCCCTCACCACCCTCCAACCGTCCTTTGTCGACCATTACCATCCCACCCCATCGCACAGACAACGCCCCCCGGCTCAGCTGAACAAATTTTGTCTCTCCGCGCGGTCCGTGTCCTCAAAGCAACAATCGACGCCACCTGCTGGGCTGCCCTCGTGCCTATCGCTGCTCAGGCTCAAGTCCGCTCGATCCGTCACTCCGAACTCGCCGCACCCCACCTTTCCCAGTCAGCCCAAGCCCATCCATCCAAACCACAGTCACGCCCCGTTTCCTATTGCCCATCTCCCACTCTTCACTCTTCATCTCTGCCGACCTCGTTTTCCTGTATCCACTTGAACCTTAGCTCGATCGGCCTCGCACTGTCACTGGACCAACGCCAATCGCGCCCGATCGCTCCCTCGTCGCTTATCTTCCGACCACTCGGAGCTTGCCGCTCAACTTAACACGTCGGACCAGCACGAGCGAGCTCACACGTTGACCACCTCGGGCGCATACACTCTCCTCTCTACCCTGCGGTGAGTGGAGATGCTATGCAGCTGAGCGACATCGGAGCACCTGGAGCGGGGACGCTGTACACGTACGGGTTCGAGGACCTCGTCGAAGATGACTGGGACAGCCTGGTGAGTGCGACCCATAACGCTTGAACAGCTCAGCCGTGACTGTATGCACTCACGTTTCTGACGCTGTGACTGAAAATTTCGGGTTGTTTATGCCTCGGCGCAGTCGTCGCTGAGTCACTCGTCGCACCTACCACCACCGTGCACGTTACCCTTGCTAACAGACCCAGCCTCGCACCCACCCCCGGCTCACGGCCTCCCCAGACTCGCTGCTCACACATGGGATCGGCGACTACACCTACCTCAAGGCACCAGAAGGCGTTCTCGGCAGGGGCAAGTTCTCGACGGTGTACCGCGTTGTGAGCTCGGCCACGAGCAAGCACAGGTCGACGACAGAAGGGGTATCGTCAACGCCTATCCTGACGTCGCTCAACATTTTGCCGTCAGCCCCGGCCGTAGTCGCCTCGGTGTCCACGATCACGGCTACTGCGACGCGCACAACCGTGACTACGCAAGTCACGACCGGCTCGCTCGAGGGCTCCTGCTCGCCATCCAGCTCAGAGCCGGCCTCTACCGACTCATCACCCTCCTCCACCAGTATACCCACAACATCCTCGTCTACGACCACGACCACGGCGCCCTCGCCCACGAAACGCTTCCCATCACCCGACACGACCCCGCTCGCCTCTGGCACGACGACCCCTGTACAACCGCACCCGCATCATGTCTCGAAGGAGCAAAAGTTCTTCGCCCTCAAGCACACGCCCCTGTATCCGCACCACCAGTTAATCGCGCAACGCCTCCTGCGTGAGCCGACGTTGTTAGCCCAGCTCGCACCGCATCCCTGCCTGATCGGCGTTGACGGTTTCGTCCGCACAGAAGGACACTTTTACCTCGTCGGTGAGTAGCTAAAAGGTCGTGGTGCTCAGCTGACGCCCAGAGGACTGCGCGTCATCGCACGTCCCGCTTCCCCAGCACCCGTACCCGCTCCTTCCCTCACGTGCTGCGTATCTCCTGGATCAGCTGGTCTCGGTGGTCCGTGATGACCTGCACGCCGGACGGGTGTGCCATCGCGACCTGAAGGGCGAGAATATCCTCGTGAACCCGGACACGGGTGACATTCTGCTTCTGGGTGAGTCGGAAGCAGCTTCCAGTACGAGACTATCGCAGCTGACGCCAGACCTCGGCCTCGCGACGCACTTCTCCGCGAGCGAGCCCAAGCTCACGACATGCTGTGGCTCGCCAGCCTTCCACTCGCCTGAGATTGTCAACGCACTGAATCACCGCCCAGGGGAGGTGACCTACTATGGGTGAGTTGTCTGGCTTGTGTAAACTGACCCCAGACCGGAGCTCGACATCTGGTGCATCGCACTCACGATGCTGTCGCTGCTGACGCAGACGCGCTTCCCGCTCGGCCCGCATCACACCTCGCGCACAGTGATGGCGCAGCGTGCGTCCGAAGTCCTCGCAGAGCTCGACACGCTGTACCCGCCCTCTGCGCCGTGGCGGATCATGGGCCAAGTGCTGTCAGACACGGAGCAGGCCTACGAAACGAGCGAGTGGAAGCGTGTCCGGCGCGCAATGCACACGTTCGTGAACATCCGCGCAACGCACCGCATGGCAGCTTTCAAGGCGTACGACGTCGGCGCAAAGGTGCAAGCGCGCGTGGACGCGTACCCGAAGACGCGCGCCTTCAAGACGACGGCCTTCACGCCCGTGCGTCGTCGACGAATAAGTCGGCTGATTAGAAGTCCGATCCTATTCTCCTTGGGCCATGTGGTGAGTTTTCCTCAGACGAAGGCCTCGATCAGTCCAATACTGGGATCAGGGCAGAGAAACTCCTCGGCCGCGATGAACAAGAATTCTTCGCGGACCACCTCCGAAAGTTAATTGTGAGTCAGCCGAGACACGGCCTTGGAGACGAGGGGGCACGCGACCGTGACCGAGGTGATGCCGCGATGATACCGTCGGTTCCGATCGCTGATCCAGATAATGGGATCTGTGGAACACAGTGGGCCGCGATAAGCAAGAGCGATGGGTTCCTTGCGCCTCTGACGTCGAGGGTGATTCGCTGCGGGCGGACCGGATAACGTTGATACGGACAGCGTGAGTGAGGGTGGCCATTGGATGATGTAAAGATGCAAGACGGAACTGGTTATCTCGAGAGGTCGTTGATATCAAGACTCTGCAAGCGAGGAGGCTGCAGGGTGTTATCGGGGTACGGCTGCAGCAGGGGAAGAGTTAGCCGTAGGAGGGTTGGTCAGCTGTCTGTGCCGGTCCAGGGGAACATGGTCAGCCTATAGGAGCAGAGAACGTGACGACCATCCGACTGGAGAGGGAGGTGGGGTACGTGGGGTAAGCCAGGGACGGCCCTCGCTCTGAATGCGATAATGACGGCACCTCCACGTGAGGCCCGGTTAACTGCCAAGACGCTCATCGCAGCCCCGCAATCCCAATAGGTGGACACTCGCACACAGCGTCCACTGCCGGCGCTAACCTCGCCTCTTTGTCGCTTGTCAACATCCACCCCGCATTCGATCGTCCTTCCTCGTCATCACTCCATCCCTCACCACCCTCCAACCGTCCTTTGTCGACCATTACCATCCCACCCCATCGCACAGACAACGCCCCCCGGCTCAGCTGAACAAATTTTGTCTCTCCGCGCGGTCCGTGTCCTCAAAGCAACAATCGACGCCACCTGCTGGGCTGCCCTCGTGCCTATCGCTGCTCAGGCTCAAGTCCGCTCGATCCGTCACTCCGAACTCGCCGCACCCCACCTTTCCCAGTCAGCCCAAGCCCATCCATCCAAACCACAGTCACGCCCCGTTTCCTATTGCCCATCTCCCACTCTTCACTCTTCATCTCTGCCGACCTCGTTTTCCTGTATCCACTTGAACCTTAGCTCGATCGGCCTCGCACTGTCACTGGACCAACGCCAATCGCGCCCGATCGCTCCCTCGTCGCTTATCTTCCGACCACTCGGAGCTTGCCGCTCAACTTAACACGTCGGACCAGCACGAGCGAGCTCACACGTTGACCACCTCGGGCGCATACACTCTCCTCTCTACCCTGCGGTGAGTGGAGATGCTATGCAGCTGAGCGACATCGGAGCACCTGGAGCGGGGACGCTGTACACGTACGGGTTCGAGGACCTCGTCGAAGATGACTGGGACAGCCTGGTGAGTGCGACCCATAACGCTTGAACAGCTCAGCCGTGACTGTATGCACTCACGTTTCTGACGCTGTGACTGAAAATTTCGGGTTGTTTATGCCTCGGCGCAGTCGTCGCTGAGTCACTCGTCGCACCTACCACCACCGTGCACGTTACCCTTGCTAACAGACCCAGCCTCGCACCCACCCCCGGCTCACGGCCTCCCCAGACTCGCTGCTCACACATGGGATCGGCGACTACACCTACCTCAAGGCACCAGAAGGCGTTCTCGGCAGGGGCAAGTTCTCGACGGTGTACCGCGTTGTGAGCTCGGCCACGAGCAAGCACAGGTCGACGACAGAAGGGGTATCGTCAACGCCTATCCTGACGTCGCTCAACATTTTGCCGTCAGCCCCGGCCGTAGTCGCCTCGGTGTCCACGATCACGGCTACTGCGACGCGCACAACCGTGACTACGCAAGTCACGACCGGCTCGCTCGAGGGCTCCTGCTCGCCATCCA
>NW_014040874.1:2286772-2310179 GCF_000293215.1 Trichosporon asahii var. asahii CBS 2479 | reverse complement strand
TCTTCATGCACGCGTAGAACGAGTCGTCGCAGTCGCGCTTCGTGCGGCTGCACGTCGAGTAGCAGATGTCGTGCTGGTTGCAGCAGCCTTTGAACTTGCCGTCTGGCACGCCCGAGCACCCGTTCAGGTCCGGGGAGACGCCCTTGGACTTGGCCGTCTGGCCTGAGGGGCAGCGGGAGGGGTAGCCGCGCGCTTCGAGGTTGGTGAATGACAGAGAGCGGTCGGCGGGCGGGAGAGCGAGAGCGACTCCGAAGAGAGTGAAGGGGAGGAGAAGGGAGGGCTTCATGGTGAACTGTTGCCGGGGTATACGCTGCCGGGTGGTCGCAGAAGAGATATCGAGGGTCGCTCGAGCCAGAGACAGCTCCTGTCGTCGTGAGGACTTATCACAGCTCCATCCGCAGCCTTATGTAGCTCTCTCCGTGGAGAGCAGCCCACTGCATCCATTGCTTGGCATCCCACTCGCAACAGTCATGTGCGTGCGGAAGACGAAGGTGCACCGCACGGCCCCCCGAATATCGTCGCAATGTCAAGCTCCGGGGTCCTTCATCTGCTGAGGCAATTCGCCGTACTGAATTGCCATCGACTGAATTGCACGGAGATGAACGAGTGGAGGCGCACGCTTCGACTGCACGTACATGGCCGCGAAGCACATGGGTTCAAGTGGCGCGCGAGCTCGTGCCGCGGGTGCGCGTGCGACCGGCAGAGCTGGGGATGCGCGCAGCGTTCACGGCATAGCTCCTGTCGCCGTCAGAGGTCAGCGACTTTTGCTCGCGGTGGCGGCTAGGCGGGTTGCGGCGTAACTTGGGGCGGGAAGGGAGCGCGACATCACTGTCAGAGACCTCGGACTCGATCCGCCTCAGCCCCCGGTGGACCGGCGGTGCGTCCGGGCTTAACATGTCCGTATCGTGAATCGACTCCTGGAACCGGCGAACCAGGTCGCTGACACTGGGCGTGGGGTGAGCGCGTCGGGGAAGACGAGAGGGGTATCGAGGCGGGCCGAGCGTGTCGCTGTCGATCCCGCTTGACTCGTACAGGTACGACCTCTGCGGTGAGCGAGCAAGCGGTGAGCGCTTGATGGCCGACACGGTCGAGTCGCTGTCATAGCTGTGCGCGATCCGGTCCGCGATCGGGGTCGCGGTGAGCTCGAGCTTGGCGCTGTTCCCGCGGGAGAGCGTAGGCGTAGGCGTGACACTCTCGTTAGGAGCGGCAGCCCTGTCCAGCGGAGACGACGTCTCGAGCGCCATGGGCGAATCAACGGGCGGCGTGTGCGTCGCGGGCTCGAGGGCGGGCGTGGCGTGCGCCGACGACGGCGCCGTGTCGGTAACACTGGCGACCTCGGTGCTGCCCCCGGCCGTGGTGGCCGTCTCGGTCGCTTCGCCCTCTGTGCTCTTCTCCTTCTCGTCGAGCTCGGGAACAGGCGTGCTCGCGACGTTCTTGTCCCCGGCGCCAAATACGTCCTGCGTCGCGAACAGCCGTTTCAGGTGCGTCGCCGTCATGCGGCGCAAATCCTTCTCGGTCGGCATGTACGACTTTTCCACTTCCATGAAGTCGAGGCTGACTGTTAGCTATTATCCCAAGCTCTACTCACTCCCATTGGATGACCTTCTCCTGCAGCGTCTGCAGCACGACGTTAATGGCAAGCACGTCCGTCGGCGGCGTCTGCTTGTAGGTGCGGTTGAGGCTGTTGACCATTTCGTCGCGGTCGGCGACAGCACGGGCGAGGAGGGCGTCGCGCTCGACGCGCATGCTACTGAGTTTTTCAGGATGCACGAGTTCCTCGCTAAAGCTCCTGAGGCGGAAGAGGACCGAGTCGAAGAACGCCGCCGTGCGCTGGAGTGCGCTCTCGTATTCCTGATTCTTGATGCGGACCTTGTCCTCGACGCGGACGAGGAGTTTTGTTGGCGGGCGGACCGGCTCGAAAAGCTCAATCTCGTCGTTGTGGATGCGGATGACCATATTGCGGTGCGCAAAGTAACGGATGTGCTCGCGGTAGGCGTCATGCGTGCACCCGAAGCCTGTGTTGGTCTGTGGCGGGTAGAAGCAGTGCTCAAGGTAGGTACCCCAGGAGATGCGGCTAGTCTCGTCGCGCATGACCTGCGGCTCCCAGCTCTTGTTGCACTGCCTGCAGTAGGACCAGGTGAGAATCTGCTCCTCGTGCCCGACTAAGGGGCACATGAACTGCTCCATGACGATCTGCAACCGGCGCTCACCGTGCACGAGCACGTCATAGTGGAACAGCATCAACTGCTCGCAGTTCTTGCCGGGACACCTCAAGCCAGCGTTATTGACCATGCCGTCCAGGAACTGGCCGAGAGACTGGTCATCGTCCTGGTAATAGTTGATCTGCTGCCGCGCAAACTCGGTGCACGGTTTGTCTTGCCCCTGTCGGAACAGTGCCTGCGTGTAGATGATGCCCTGGTAGTTTTGCGGGTCGAGCGGCTCGTCGTGCTTGCGTACATAGTGTTCCCAGACCTTGAGCTGCTCGGCGTGCTCGTACTCGACAAATGCGAGCTTGGTGGCGTCCTCAAAGTCGGCCGGGTTCAGGAGGACGCGATACGGGTCACCCTTGCTCGCGGGCGTTGGGAGAATCTGGCTCGGAGTGGAGGTGCTCGGCACAGATGAGGAAGGAGGAATGGACGTGGGAGCGGTGCTAGCGGAAGGGGCGGCAGTGCTAGGCGCAGGGCCGAGCTGCGAGCTGCGCTTGCTAGACGTCGAGGACTCGGGGCTCGAGTCCATCGCGACGGGGGTGAGAGGCTTGAACTCGGTCCTCTCCGCTCGAGGCGTGTCATCGGCACGAGGAGTCTCATTGTTGCTAGAGAGAACCTTCTCGTCCTCGGTGTCAGTATCGCTGCCGATCTCCTCGATGATGGGCTCGCCCAAGGCGGGCTTCTCGGGCGCTTTCTTCGGAGTCGCGTCCGCCTCGGGCTGTTTCTCCTCATCGTTCGACTTGTCCTTGTCCTCCTTGGACTCCTTCTCGTCCTCCTTGCCCTTCTCCTGAGGCTTCTCCTTTTCCTGTGCCTTATCCTTCTCATCCTCGATCGCCTCGAAGCGGCCAAAGGGGATCCTAAGCTCCTCCTGCAGGATCTGCTGCGCCTCCTTCTCATCCTTCTGGAGCAAGAGGTGGTTCAGCTGGCGATCGAGGTCGGCCATCTTGGCCAGGGGGCGCGGGGGCGGGAAGCGGACAGCGACCGACGCGCTGAGGACCGTGACGAGGTATGGGCGGAGGGACTCGGCAATGTCCTTTGTGAGGCGGAGGGCGTCTGCGCGCTCCTCGTCGCGCTCAGGGAGGGCGCGGGGCGTGAGCTCGTCGCTGTCCTCCTCGTTCGACGTGCTGTTGACCGGTCGGCCGTAGATCTTGCTGGGCACCTCGTCCTCGGCCAGCATCGCCAGGAGCTCCTGGTACTTTTGCGGCATGGGGGGGTGCGGCGGGAGCATGTGGAACTCGTCGCCGTAGAGGAACGTCTCGTTCTTAAGGTGGTATGCTACGAGAGACATGAAGTCGGCAATGACCTTGACTTTCCTAAGCGTGGCCAGCTCGCCGCCGCGCAGGATGATCGTGCCGCCGAATCCGTTGTGCGTGCCTTCGAAGCGCATGTAGGTCTTGCGCCGGCCGGGGATCGCCTCGTTTTCAAACGTCTGGACACGGAACTCGGCACAACGTCCGAGACGCGGCTCGAGCGCCAGGCGGTCCATTGACGCGATAATGTCGGCGTGCGTGCAGCGCGCGACCTGGTGCACGGCGGAGTACTTGACGCCACGAGCCACAACAATGTTCGCCTGATAGAGATAGTCGAGCGCGATGCGGGAGACGAACCGCTCAGCAAGCACGATGTGTGGTCGGAGGTCAATGATACGCTTCGTGAGGAGGCGGAGGTAGTCGCGCTCCTGCTTCATGATGGGGTCCAGGGACATGAACTGGGTCTCGACACGGTGATAGTCGAGAGGGAAGGTGACGACCATGATGCGAGGATTGACCAAGCGCCTAGACATTCCCTTGTGTGCGACGTTTTTCGTGATGACAATTCCGTCGACGTATTCCGAGTCGCTGATCTTGCCGCCGGGCACCTTCTTGATCTTGATGTAGGCGCGCACGTCGATCGAGTCGCCAGCGCGAAGGACGGGGCGAACATTGGTCGACACGCGGAGCAGCAGTCTGCCAAGCACTCTGTGCCACTGTGCTGGTGTGGACAGGTCGGCCGTCTCGATCGCCTGCTGCAGCATCGTGTTGAAGTGCGCGAGCGACGGGCCGCACAGAAATTCTGGCGGCGTCACAAACGACTGCGAGCGGGCACGCCACAGCCCGTCCTTCCTGTCCGAGTCGAGTAAGGCATTGATGCCGAGCACGCTGTTGGCCGAGCTTAGGCGGGAGCGGATGCCTGGTCGCCCATTCGTACTGTCCATGAGGGCAAAGTAACGCGGATCCGTTTCAGAGTCCATCGTCTCAGTCCGTGGGAAGAAGTGATGGGGCGTGGTCGGGAAGTCACGCCGGTCACCCTCGTTTCCGAGGTTCGGCGGCGTGCCGTGTGGTACGACCTGGTTGTGGTGGTCGTCAGAGGCCTCGTCGTCTTGTCTTCGGAAGGGCGCAGCTGTACTTGGCCGCGCACCGGTCCATAAGCCGTCCTCCTCGGTGTCTGATCCAGCCTCGCTGACACCTTCGGGCGTGAAGGGTCGATCGGGGTCGCGGTTCCAGTATCGGGGCACGTCGGTCTCGTCGATTGCTGACAGCGACTCGTTGGCGGCGTGGCTCCTCAGAAGCTGCGAGGCGGCAAAGGGCGATTGGGCGTAGCTGACCTCGGGGCTGAACACGCGGTCGGGAAGCGAACTGATGCCGGAGCTGATGGAGCGGCGGTCGTCCTCGTCATCATAGTCCTCCATGATCTTTAAGCAGAGGTTGCACACTCGCACCATACCGTCCTGGCCGAAGCGACGCGCGCCTATAATGTTGGACGCACACCGACCACAAAAGATCTGGCCGCAGATGCGACAGTGGTGCTTTCGCCGCCATGTCGTGAACACCTGCCAGTCAGATCTGACACATATCTGATCACTCACGGATTTGCAGTCATAGCACTCCTTGCAATTCTCGTCTGCCATCCAATAGTGCTTGCTTAATCCCTCACCGCGCATTCTGCGGATGATCTTGCTAACACTGCCTGGGCGCTTGGCTAACGCGAAGGAGCGCACACTCCGCGTGTCGTCAGCAGGGAGCTGAAACCCGGGCACGAAGGAGAAGTTGTTGTAGTCGCTCGGATTGGACATCATGGCGTTCAATGACGCGCTGCTCGGTGAGTCCGGAATGGTGCTGATGCTGCCGCGGCGGATGCGATGGATCGCGCTCCCCTTCGCATTCGTAATGTCGATCTGGGGCAGGGCGGGCGTCGCGGGCTGATTCGTGAAGGACGGGACGACGCTCGGCGCCGTCGTCGGTATCGGGGTGAGGCCCTCTGGATGCTGCGGACCGGTAGTCGTTAAGCTCGTGATCGGCGATACAGTCACCTGGGCGGGACTGGCGCCGGCAGGCCTCCACCGCTCACCCGGCATGAGATGGCGGCGCGGCGCACTCGTCACGCTGGGCGCTACGCTAGTCGCAGGAGGGGGGTGCGGGCTGCTTCGGCTTGGGGGCGGGGGCGGTGGGTGCCTTCGCTGCCGGTTTCTGGGTGGGCTTCGGTCCAGTCGACTTGGTGCCCTGACCGACTCCGCTCTTGCGTGCAGCCTCGGCGATCTGCTGAGCTTCACTGGGCGGCGGCGGGGCCTGCGGCGTCGCGCCACCAAACGTCGACTTGACCTTGGAGATGAGACTCGGGAGCAGCCCGGGCTCGGGTTCATCTTGGAACGGGTTGGGAAACGTCGTCAACTGGGACACTGGCGAGGGTCGTGACGAGCTAGCCTGCGACGCACCAGCCGACACCGCCGGCGGCGGCGGCGCGCGGCCGGGGGTTGTCGATGTATCGATCGATAGTCGGTCGCGATCTGCCATACCGTCCTAGTACATGGTGTTGAGCGGTGTTGGGTGTGAGAGATAAGAGGAATGTTTGCGAGGAGACAGAACGCGTCTAGCGGATCGAAAGTAGCTGTAGCGGCATGACGCCCATCGGGGCGGGAGCAAACAGCCAAGATGGTCCGTAGGTAAGTCACCGCCCAGGACTCCAGGAGCGTTGCACCTAACAATGCACCAGTCCCGCTTCTGGAGATCTTGCATGAACTCTGCCAATGCCATCTTCGCCACCCGACTTCTGCACTGCTTGGTGTCACACAGATTGCGTTTCTGACAGGCTTCCAAAAACAACAACAACAAACCGCCCACCTCCACCTTTGGCCACTGAAATGTGGTTGGTTGCCGGCTAATGCGCCCTAATGACTTCATAGGCACGTTGCTAATTCAGCCCGGCTAAATCTGCATACAACGCAGCACTAGCGTCCGTACGATACATGTGGGGTCATCGCAACAGCTCTGTAACGCCTTGCTGCCGACCTCGGATAAGCTTCAGATATGTAATGCTGACTGTCTGAGGTTGTGAGTTCTGTATGAGAGGAGTGCTAGCATGGATACTCACGTTGAAGAACGTGTCCAAACTGGAGGAGGAGATGCCCGCGGCACAGTTCTGAAGGTTACCAAGGGACGAAGCGCGCAACCTACCTTCTCCCAGATGAAGGGGTCTTGGACGACCAGGGCGTCTCTGGTCCATGCTAACGGCTGCACACCCGACTTGCCAGTTCCCATACCCTCGTGCCAGTTTGTTCGCTCCATATCGTCGAAGTCTGCAAGACGCACGCTGGCATTCTCAGGAGACAGCTGCGCCAGCTGCTTTGCCACTAAACGACGCCGCTCCTCTGCCGTGCCCTTCTCACTTGTACGCTTGATCACACCACCGTTCAGAACAGAAAGAACCTGGGAGGACGCATCGAAGGAGCCTTTCAAGAAAGCGAAGAAGCCGATGAGAGCGTCGCCGAGGGTGATGTCCTCTTGCACCCAGCCCGGCAGCGGCTTCTGTCTGAACCAGATGTGAGCCGCCGCTCCCTTTTGCCGGCCCCAGTTGACCCAGACTGTATCGGGCAGGTAGGCGTTTGCAGGGTCGAGGTTCTGAGGCACCTTGACTCCTTGCTGGAGGTTGGGCAGATGTCCCACCGCTTGCAGGTAGGCAATCGCCATCAGCGTCAGGCAGTAGCTCGAGAATGTCCGTGGACCCCGCGACGCCGAGGGGTCGTTCAAGTTGAACCTCGCCGCCCATAGCTTGAGGAAGTGAACCAGAGGCCGGAGAACGAACGGTGACAGCTCGCAGTAGGCCAGAATCAGCTTCGAGTTGTTCCTGAGTTGAGTTTTAGATCTCCGACCAATGCAACTCACCAGCCACCCATGTCGTTCACGTTGATGTCGCACTCGATAGAGTTTCGGTACTTAAACTTGACGATGGGTACTGTGGCACCCTTGATAGCCTGGCAGTCTGAAACGCCTGCGATCTGGCTGAGCTTTTGCTTGAGGTAGTAGACGTTGTAGAGACTGTTCTTGGCCTTCACGATGGGACGCATAACTTCATACTTGTCGCCGACTGGGTCTGGTCGCCACAGAGACGGGTGGTCTACCATCAGCATCCCCTCTATCACCATTCTCACATCCTTCGGGGAGCCGCTTATCCTGGTGTCAGTCCGCACCGCCTGCCAAGCTCTCACAATGATGACCAGATCCAAGTCTCCTTTGCTCCCCGTTGATCCGCCCCACGCCACACTACCAAAGGGATCCACGCGAAGCACGCGCTCACACGCTCTCCCATTCGCAGCGCCGCTCTTCAGCTCCCACCTCTCCAGCCCCATTGTCAAGGTCGCAAGCAAGTCCTTTATGAGCTTGCGCTGCTCCAGAGACGGCTCGGCCTTGGCCCAAGACCGCAGGAGGCTTTCCTCGAGAGGTGTGTAGTTGTTGCTCAGCGGTATGCGCGTCCGAGGCGAAGGCGCACGGAGATACAGCTCGTACGCTGCCTTGTCGGCGTACGCCTCTTTTGACAGTTCAGTCATGAAGGCAGCGGTAGGGGCGTAGAAGAACTCTGTGACAGCCCCTTCTGGTTCCGTCAACTCAGAGTCGGAGTCGGTAGCTCTCCTGGCAGCGCGGGCGGACTTCTTTGGCGGCGCAGCTGGCGGCGGCGGAGGTGCCGCTGGATCAGTCGTTTGAGGAGGAGCCACCCGCGACACTTGTGGGATGGGAGGCAGCGGACGAGGCTTGGGTCTCGCGGTCGATGCAACGGGTGAGGTGTCAGCCGGTGAGGCTGTTGCAGGAGGGCCGGTCTTGTGTGGATCCGCAGCGGCAAACCCGTTCTTCCCTTTGTCGATGCTGGTCTGCCGGGCGGTACGTGCCGACGAGGGAATGGATGCAAGGGGAGCCGCAATGTGAGCTTGTTGAGTTGGAGCTGAGAACGTCAGGATTGTCCATGACGCGAGCGAGGGAAGGCGACTCACCTGGGCGTGCACTATAGGGGCGCGACTGGGCGGGAGTTTCAGCGACCGGGGGCACGAGCGGGGAAGCCCGTGCGGCGAACTGTGTGGATACACTGGACACGCGAGTTGAGCTGAGCTGAGTGGGCTGAGACGAGGGACGTGACGACGACTGGGAGGACGTGTAGGAGCCTGAAGGCGCTCGAGGCACAGATGGCGCTGTGTGTGGAGGTCGCGGACGAGCAGCCGGTCCCTCGCAGGAGTCGAGTTCGACAAGCGGAGCGTGCGGGTTAACATCTGTGTAATCCACTGGTGTCAGCTCTGGTGAGTAGTGAAGTTGCGGCGGTTCGAACAGCCGCAGCGTCTGCTCCAGCGTGAGCAGTGGGCTTGACGGAGACGATAGCTGCTTAACAACCTGTGGTGGTGTTGAAGGGGGCGTGTCGAGGTCGAGGAGGTCGTCATAGAGGACGATCAAATCCGCTTCGCCCCTCTGAGCGCTGGGCACGGTGAACACGTCGTCATCACAGCTGGTCGAGGAAGGCGCCGTCGGAGCGTCGGGCTCGACCAAATCGATCAAGGTCTCCATGCCGCATGGATTGAACGGTCAGAGCGAGCGAGTGATGGAGAGTGAGATGTGGACAGAGCTGTCAGTGATGACTTGGTTTTCGATGAGCGGCGACTGGAGGAAGACGCGTCCGCATGTTTCACAGTGATCGGCCAGGATCAGCGCTCCGCACGCCAGCACACTGTCCTTCCCTCCGCAAGCGACGCCTGCGGAAACGATAATTCGGTGCATTTTTCAGTCTACGGTTCGACGGGCTGTGGTGCAGTGAGCAAGCCGCATCTGGTGCACACTCGCCGTGCTTAAACGGTGTCGTCAGCAGGGTTCTCAGTGAAGCTGAGGGGCGTGAAGGGGTATCCTCCAGCCATGTAGTGCTTGCTGCACGCCTCGACTGTGCATGGTTAGCTGATAACTGCGACGTCCCAGCTAGCGGAAACTCACCCCAGTGGAGACGCATGGCGTGCAGGAAGGCAGAGAGACCCTCCATAAGACAAAGAATGAAGATGGTGAGGGTGAACCAGACGGCGAACATGAACACGATAACAACGGCACCGGTAATAGCGGAGCCCTCCCACTCGAATCCAATCTTCTGGAGCGTCATATCGTACAGCACCTCAGAGAGCTGCGCGTGCGCAAGAGACAGCGCCCAGAGACGCAGGTAAGAGGCGGTGTTGGAGATACAGCCCAGGCAGTACTCGATGGTGTGGATGACCTGGTGGATAATGACATCGCCCATGTCGTGGGGGTTCTCCTCGTCGTCGCCTCCTGTGTCCATGGCCTGGCCGAAAGTCTCCTCCTCCTCTCCGTGGTCGACACCGGACGTCGTCGAGTTGCGAGGCGCTTCCTCCTCCTCGCCATCGGTGCGGAGACCAACGTATCCCTGGCCCTGGACCTTCTTGTGCTCCTTGTACATGAGGTAGGGCTTCATGCAGAGCATCCAGGGGACACAGATGACAGCCACAAGGAGCAGGATGGTCTGGACAAAGCCCTGGCCGGGGTACAGCCACGAGCCGTCGGGCACGGTGCCGGGCGCGAGGAACATGTAGATGAGCATGTTCAGAAGACCGGGGGGAGTGGTGTCGGCCGTCGACCAGTCAATGGACCACTTGTAGATGATACAGATGATGAGGTAGCCGAAGATGCACCACATGAAGAGGATCTGCGGGACAAACTCGGCGACAATGTTCTGTCTCTTGTTGAAGAAGATAAAGTTGGGGACGTTGAGGCAGGTGGCGAAGGACATGTGGATGACACCCATGATGATGGACATCTTCATCTTGTACGAGTTGATGAAGATGAGGGCGTTCTCGGCGCCGCTCCAGAGCGGGTCGATACCGAAGGGGTAGACGCGGCCAGTGGAGATGGCAGTGACGGGGCCCTCGATCTTCTCGGGCCACTGCCAGCCAGACTGCCAGATCCAGAAGGACTTGGAGAAGATGTCGTTGTACATGAATCCGGTGAAGATGGCAAAGGTGCCCATCAGCAGGATCATGTAACGACCGTAGAAGAACATCTCGAACATTTCGCCGAGCCCAGCAGTGGCGAGGCGAGTCTCGAAGAGAATCATGGCTCCGGCAGCGAGAACGGAAAGAATACCGTGGCCAATGTCACCGAACATGACCGCGAAGAGGAAGGGGAAGGTGATGACAGTGAACAGACCGGGGTTGACCTCCTGGTACGTAGCGATACCGTAGGCGTCAATGAGCGCCTGGAAACCAGCAGTGAACTTGTTGGTACGGAGGAAGGTGGGAGGCATCTGGTGCGTCTTGAGCTCCGAGAGAATAGGCGGCACAGACGTTCCGGCGGTCTCGGTAGCGCGTCGGAGACCGAGCTGGATCGTGGTGATGTCACGGGTCGGGGTCCACCCCTCGGCAACAAGAGTCTTGCGTCCGGGGTCGTAGGACAGCAGGTTCAGCGTCTTGTAGATATCCTCCTCGCGGCGGATCGCATCGCGCCACGACTCGAGGTTCTCGGCGATCTTGCTGAGCTCGACACGGCGGGTCTGGCCGACGTTGTAGAGGACGGCGTCGACATCCTCGAGACGAGCCTGGGTCTCGCGGAGAGCGTCGGCACGCTTGTCGGGCGACGAGTCGATGGTGTAGAGGGTACCGCCCATGGACTCGGCGACCTTGCGAATCTTGGCAAGGAGCTCGTCACCGTGGGCAAAGATGATGAAGACGTCCTTGTACGTCTTCTTTCCAGTGACCGGGTCGACGAAGGGCTCCTCGATCTCCGAGTAGTTCATGTAGAGGTTACCACGGAGCACACGCCAGAGGATACGCTCAAAGGTAGGCATGCGGGTGCGCTCGATGGTACCGGCGACAAACTCGAGATCGAAGCCGCCGGCGCCGATACCCTCGCCGGGAAGAGTGCCATACTCGGCGGCAGCCTCGAGAAGGGGAGTGGTTCCGTCACCCTCGTCGAAGGACGAGCGGATCTCGGTGTGACGGTTCTCAGCCTCGTTGAAGAAGCCGGCCGTCTCACGAAGGACCCACTTCTTCTCCTCGAGATCGCCCTTGCGCTTGCCAAGCTCCTCCCAGGACTTGTTCATCTCGGCGAGACGGCGCTCGTGCTCCTTGAGAGTCTCGTCGAGCTCGTCAAAGGCGTTCTGAGCACGGGGTCCGACGCACTGGAACGGAGGGATGGCCGTCAGAGGAGGGATGCCGATGGGGGGCTCGAGGGCCTTGATCTGCTTGTTGAACAGGCGAGTTCGGCGGGCCATCTCGGCGAGGCGCGTCAGACGGTGGTTGAAGGGACGCTGGAAGGCCGAGAGATCGGGATTGAGCTGGAAGTCAGTTGTCTTGTCAAACCCCTTCAACATACGTCCTTGGGCTGGAAGTTGCCCATCTCTGCGAGCTCATAAATGGTGTCGTGAGCCACTTCGGTGGGGATGTACAGCTGGATCAGTGACATCTCCTCCGAGCCTGCATGTCAGCTTGGTCTGTCTGCATAGCTTACGGAAGAGGGAGGGGTACGATGACCCCTGGTGAGAGTTTGCCATGGTGACCGGCGACTTTGTGAAGGAAGCCGAGAGTGGTCGAGGTGTGTATGCAGGTTAATGTCGATCGAGGTAGTGATGCGTGTGGTGCGGTGCACGTCGGCATGTCCGTGACGCTGTCCGCTGGGTGGAATATGGTTCCGGCATGCATATTGGCTGGGCTGGCTGGACGGAGAGTCTGGCTGTATTCCGCTCGCTAGGTGGGTGGTGGACTGACGGTGGGTGGCTTGAGCGGTGACGTCCTTGGCGCAGGGCGGAAGTAGACGCACGTGGGGCCGAACCACTTGCAGACCCGGACAGGCACGTACCACACCCAAAGACCGTGTCCATCATGGATTGCGCGTAGGGAGCGTAAAGGGTGATTGGCGGCAACCCCACAAGAATGTTCGTCCGACCGATGGCCATTCAGACACACACCGCAACTTGTACTTCCTCCTCCTCATCTCATCTCATCTTGCACTGGCCAGCCCACCTTCCTTCCTCTCCATCGGCCCATGGACTGCGACGACTGAAAGCTCGTCCGTCATCGATCACTCATTCCTCGTCACCCATAATTTTTCCGGCGTGCCCCACCAACAACCGCACACCTCCACCTTCCTGGCCACCTGACAGGCCGTAACTCCACTCCGCCCCCCCTCCCTACCTTCCTCCTTCCTCACACCCTCCTCACACCCACCTCGATCGCGACGGCCATGTCTGTCCTTTCCAAGGCCGGGTACTACCTGAGGTCAATCCAGTACTACACCCTCCTCCTCAGCGTCGGCTTCCTTGCCACGTTCATCGCCCTCGTCGCTACCGCTTGCGGACGGCGGTTCGACACCGACTACTATGTGGCGCGGACGTTCTACTACATTGCCGGCCCGCTGATGGGATGGAGCTTTGACGTCGAGGGCGAGGAGCACCTCACCCACCTCGAGAAGGAGGGCAAGTCGGCCGTCCTGCTTGGAAACCACCAAAAGTAAGTTGACCTCGCCAGTTACCCGACCCGTGCGGCCCCAAAACTCGCCCTGCTGACACGTAAACAGTGTTGTTGACATCCTTTACCTCGGCCGCATCTTCCCCAAGCATGCGGCGATCATGGCCAAGAAGGAGCTCAAGTGGGTCCCCGGACTCGGCTGGTTCAGTGAGTGCTACGTGCATGAATAGAGACTAACGGTCAGTGTCATTGTCCGGCTCGGTCTTCATTGACCGCGGCAACAACAAGTCGGCTATTCAGAGCATGAAGCTCGCTGGAGACGAGATGAAGCGCAAGAAGGTGAGCTACAAGGCGACTGCCCAAGCTAACGTCAGATCTCCCTCTGGATCTTCCCCGAGGGCACCCGTCACCTCAGCCCCGAGCCCGAGCTGCTTCCGTTCAAGAAGGGCGCTTTCTACCTCGCTATCCAGTGTAAGTTTGCCAACTGCTGCTTGTCATAACTAACGCCCAGCCGGCACTCCTATTGTCCCTGTTGTTTGCGAGAACTACAGCCGTCTCCTGAAGAAGGGCTCGTACTTCAAGACCGGAACTCTGAAGATCAAGGGTGAGCTATCTTCCAATAGACTTGTAGCTGACGGCCAGTCCTTCCCCCGATCGAGACCAAGGGCCTGAAGGTCCCCGACGACGTGCCCGCGCTGATCGAGAAGGTCCGGGGTCAGATGTCGGCGACGCTGAAGGAGATCTCGCAGCCCGCGCCCAAGACGTCAAAGAAGGAGACGCCAAAGCGCTCATCGTCCCCGACACCGCTCCTGAAGGAGAGCAAGCACAAGTCGTACCAGTCGACGGACAAGACGGATGTTGCTGTCGACGCTGTCCCGAAGGACGCCGAGGAGAAGGACTCCAAGCTGGCCGTAGCGTAAGCGTTGATCTCCCCTTTCTTCCCTTCCCTTAAGAGTGCCATTGTCGTGCATGATGACACTCTCCTCTCACACCCACACAGCTGCCGCATAGAGTGTCTCCTGGAAGGAGAGCGGCAGCGGCACCAGTATGCGACTTTGCGGTCTTCGCAGCCCAGAGTCCCAGAGTCATAAACTGTAGAATGACCCCCACAATTTCTTCTTTAATCAACCACCGTTTGTTTCTTCGCATGCATAGGCTTATAGAGAAAAGGATGATTTCCGACTTTTTCCACCCCAACGTGGGCGGCGTCGAGGGGCACATCTACTCGCTGTCCGTCGAACTGCTTAGAAGGGGCCGCAAGGTGAGTCTGGACTAACATCACACACGTACTAACGTAAGGTCATTGTCATCACGCACCACGCCGGTAAGCGTGTCGGTGTTCGGTATCTAGCCCCGGGGCTGAAGGTGTACCACGTCCCCTTCGTGACACTGGCCTCCTCGGCGAGTCTGCCCAACTATCTCATGTTCCTGCCGTGGTTCCGCACAATCATCCTACGGGAGAAGATCAACCTCGTCCACGGGCACGGCTCCCTCAGCTCTCTGGCGCACGAGGCAATCCACCACGGCGGACTTCTCGGCGTGCGGAGTGTATTCAGCGACCACAGCCTGTTCTCGTTTGACGACAGCGTCGGCATTCTGACGAACAAGCTCCTGGCCTCAGCACTGCGAAACGTGTACGCGTGCATCTGTGTCTCGCACACTGGGCGGGAGAACACGAGTCTCCGCGGCGAGGTCGAGCCGGAGCGTATCAGCGTAATCCCAAATGCGCTGGTCGCGTCCCAGTTCCAGCCCACGGCGCCCTATATCCCTTCCGCTGGCGACAACTCCATCACGATTGTCGTCATCTCGCGCCTCGTGTACAGGAAGGGCATCGACCTCCTGGTATCCGCCGCGCCGCGGATCTGCGCGGCGTATCCCAACGTGCGATTCCTGATCGGCGGCGACGGGCCGAAGATGCTCGATCTGCTCCAGATGCGCGAGAACAATCAGCTCCAGGACCGCGTCGAGCTGCTCGGGAGTGTGAGGCCGAGGGACGTGAACGATACCCTGCGCAGGGGGCAGATATACCTCAACACTAGCCTCACCGAGGCGTTTGGGATCAGCATCATCGAGGCGGCGTGTAGTGGGCTGTTCGTCGTTAGTACGAGGGTTGGGGGTGTTCCGGAGATTCTACCCGGGGACATGGTCGAGTTTGCCAGGGCTGATGAGGATGGTGAGTCTGCCGCGAGCGAAGCGAGCGTCCTGTCGTGCTGTTGACATGTGGACTGACCCTAGACATCATTCGCGCCCTCACGCGCGCGATCGAGACGATCCAATCCGGCAGCCACGACCCGGCCCTCGCCCACCAGAGGATGGAGGATATGTACTCCTGGGCCTCGGTCGCGGAACGCACCGAGCAAGTGTACAGGCGCGTCATGGCCCAGCCGGTGTGGACACCTTATGAGCGTTTGTCTCGTTTGTTCAGTCTGGGACCCGTCTTCGGGCCGATCCTCTGCGCCATCACCGCCGTACAGTGGTGGTGGTACCTGTTGGTCTGCGCTGTGGTGCCCGAGAGCGAGATTGAGGTCGTGGAGGATGATTGGGACGCGGGGAGGTTTGCGCAGGTGAGGAAACTGGGGGGAGGAGAGGCTGACGGCAGATCGTCCGGGAGCAGCCGAAGAACGGGGAGCCGAAGGAACAGCCGTCGTTATGAGCGAAGACATGACTGTGGAGGTCATTCAGCAACGACCGGCCGACGCGCCCTCCAAATCCCATTCCCAAGACGCAGCCGAGCCAGCCACTGCTGCATACCCTGTATAGTCAATACCGTCATGTCAATGTTTTTCCCATGCGCCGCATAGTACACAAAGTATCCATAGAAGAGAAACAGTCTATCGTGTCGCAATCGTATCGTGCGGCTGTGGGTATGTCTAAATGAGCGAAGTCGCCGTCTCCTTTGCCTTCTCCGCCGCGTCCATTTCGGTCGAGTACACCTTTGGCTTTCCGCTGAGAGTAATGGCCCACTCCTGCGTGGGGACGGGGCCCTCGGTGAGGGTAGCAGTGGTCTTGGGCTCGGGCACCTTGTCGGGATTGCTAGAGTAGTTGCCCGGCTGCTCGCCGGCCTTGAAGATGCTGAACGGCTCCGACTTGGCATACACCTGCCCGTGCATGGATTCCGTGAAGATGACGACAAACTTGTCCCCCGTCGGCACGTCCTCGGTCAGGTCCACCTCGAGCTCGCCGCCGTATGTGCCGTACTTGCCTGCCGCGGCGTGTGGGACCCGCAGCGCAAGCTTGATGAACCCGTCCATCACCTTCTTGTCCACGTTGTGCAGCTGTACGTCGAACGTCTCGATGCCCAGCCCCGCCGCCGTCTTCCACGCCAGAATGTTCTTCTCGCCCACGACCCAGGGGATCGAGGGCGACGGGGACAGGACGGGCCAGTATGCGAACCCGCCGACGTTGGCTGAAGGTTAGCTGATGGTAAAGGCGTGGGGGATAGAGCAGGGGGACTCACCAGTCACGCAGAGAAGCGCAGAGAGGAATCCAAACAGCCACAGCATGGCTAAGGAGAGTGTGTGAGTTGGTTGGTTGTAGATGTCAGTCGCCAAGAGTTGTCCCTCGTCGTGCACATTTCGGCGTGCAAGCTCAGGGCCAGCGGCACCGGCCACGGCACAGCAACGGTCGCACGGTGGCCACCGCGGTGCAGGAGATCTTACCACTCTAGGCCTCCGAGATCTTCCCACGCCTAACTGAGCAAGATGTCACGTGTGGGAGCGGAAAGGCAGGCAGAGCCGGGGGCCTAGCGGAAGCCTGCCTTCCCTTGTCTCTGTCGTCGCGTCCGTCCTCCATTCAAGCGTCTCAGGGATGGGTGAGGATTTCCAGGACCCGAGAATGCACGAAACCGCCGCCTGCCCAGGAAATAATCAACGCCAGCGTTCCATGGCGGTGCACTCGGTCGTCTTTTGCTCCTGGCAGCCATTCGTACTCGACGAGAACTGTCAAGCATCAAGCACGCGGTCTCCTTTCGAGTCAGGGACAACCTGGTACCGGTACCGAGAGCTCGCTAGGCCGAGGATTGAGTACCTTCAAGCAGTGTCGCGACGCCGCCATGCCGCAGTCTCAACGTCTTTCCGGCGTGTATCCGTGCTGTTGTTGTTTTTTTCCTTCCTTCTTCTTGAAAGCTGTTCGGAACGGCACTAGACTCATCGCACATAACACTATGGCTGCTCCGGCTGCGCCTGGTGCTCACCGTCCCCCGTTAGATTTCTAGACACGACACACGATCTTCGCATCTCATCTTCCTCCTTTGACGGCGATCACTGCGGATTACGCGAAGTGACCCGCACTGACTCGCACGCTCGCACGACCTCAACTGGGCTTCCAGCCTCTCCCCCGCAGTGACTGCATCAGACACGCGCAGTCCGACATCGCAGCATACCCAACAAGCACCAGCATATCCAGCACAGCAGGCACACCGAAACCTCCGAGAACCCTAATACACATCCGAGGCGGTCCGAAGCAGCAGCAATGCACTTCTTCCCCCTCCTACTCTGCGCGTTCGCCAGCCTCGGCGCAGCGCTCAAGATCCTCCATCCCGCGCAGGACGAGACGGTCCGCGCCGACTTCAAGTACGAGATCCAGTGGGCCGTAAGTCCAACCTTTCACTCCCTAAAGCTGACCCCAGACCAACGCCTC
Source organism: Trichosporon asahii var. asahii CBS 2479 (assembly GCF_000293215.1). Classification (NCBI taxonomy): domain Eukaryota; kingdom Fungi; phylum Basidiomycota; class Tremellomycetes; order Trichosporonales; family Trichosporonaceae; genus Trichosporon; species Trichosporon asahii. The sequence continues at coordinate 2,292,644 of NW_014040874.1, read as the reverse complement.
AGACCCCGAATGGGCGTACTTTGCCCTCCTCTCCGACGAATCGGGCGACACGAACGGGCGCTGGCGCCTGCGCACCGCGGCACACAACCACTCCTTCCTGCCGAGTTTCGCAGACCTGTACAACCCCGAAGCGCGCAATGGCGCCCGGGTGCGGCTCGAGGTGCGCGGCCGCGTGGCGGACAGCGAGGGCGTAATCGACTCAAGAGTGCTGGACAGCACCGAGTTCTGGGTCAACGGGACCAGCTGGGCCAACAACCTCATGCCGGACTTTAACTGGTCGAAACCGCCCCGACCGTCGAGCACGCCCCGGAGCGCAGAGGAGCAGGCGCGCATACTCAATGCGGCGGGAGCGGCGAGGGCGCATGTCGGCGCTGGAGCGCTTGTGGGCATAGTCGCGGCTGCCGCGTTGCTTTGATGGGCACATTGTACATACACACTTGTAGCATAGGCATAGGGGCATTTGGTTGCATTGACAAGAGGTCTCCAGATCGGATCGTCCGAATCTCACGGTGGCTGGTCCGTTCACAGATGAGGAGCAGGTCCGGAGTCGAGTGCCGGGCCAGCGTTCCGGGGCGCCGGCGCAGTCGCGGCGTCGAACCGGAGTGTAGCCGGGTGCTCCGGGTCGGCCTCGTCCGCCAGGCCGCCAGGTCGCCAGGGTGTGCGCAGCAGACTAACGGAGCTCTAATCTCTCATGGGCAGTGCTGCCGCGCTGCCGAGATCAATACTCGGATCTATGTCCAGCTTCGCGTTAGACTAGTGTACTAGTCCGGCCTCCCTCCGGACTAGCCCATTATAGCTTTTTGGGACCATCGCGCATAGTATCTAGTCAACGCGTCGAGCAGTAGAAATGTCAGGTGCACGGCAGCGTCAAGGTGTGGAAGATATACCCACGAGCCACGAATAGCCCAGCCATGCATAGCCATGCATAGCCATATAGCCTAGGGCAGCTGGACTGCTGCGTCCCTAAGCCAGCTATGCCCGTCCGATGAGATTTCTTTGCCACCCCCTCTACCTGAGTTCCGGCAAGATCGACGCGCCGACACGTCCTGCGCCTTTCCATTACTGCTTCGTAAATGGATGCTCAAATGCTCGATAGTGATCCGTCCGTTGTGCATGTCGACGACTATGCCCGAAGTCATGAGAGACCACCCCAATCTTAACGCGGCCATGATGAACTTTTGGCGTCGAGCCTGGCTTCTAGCTGGCTTTTAGCTCGCTGTCTCTCTGCGCCTCTGCGCACTCTGCGCCTCTGCGCCTCTGCGCCTCTGCGTTGTCATGTCAGTTCTGTTTGTCTGTTTGGGAATGATGTTTGATGGTTTGGGAATTGTCTCGCTGTCTGTCAAGTACTGGGACTGGTGTCTTGCCATGTCTTGAAAGTTGCCTGCGCTCAGTCGTGTCTCATGTCCGCCCGTTAGCCTTAGTCCCGCGCTCGACCGCGTCGCCAGCGACCTCGCTCGCCCTCGCTCGCGCGAGCATGTCCTGCAGATAAGCATGATTTCATTACAAAGGTAACATTCTTTAAAGAGTCCATGTACAAGGGGCTGCCTCGGGAGGCATTGAGTGAGATTGCAGCAGCTAGCCGCGCACGCCGCCGACGCTCACGCTCGCGACGGATCGCCTCACGTCGCACCGCACCGAGCGCCGCGACACGCCGCACCGTCGCTCGCTTCGCGTGGCTTGACTACTCTTCGTGGCGTTTCGTGGCGTTGTCGGCGCTGGCGCATGTCGCATGCCCGCAGCATGACCACGGCTTGGCATACATGCTGCGTGATGGGTGTGTGGCGCTGGGCTGTCGGTTTTGGGGTCGGCTTTGGGGTCGGACCACTGACCCGCGATTATAAGACTCGTCGCGAACTCGTGGATCGATGGGGTCGATGGATGGGATGGTTGGATGGGCCGGGGTAGGGTGCGATGGTACGGATGCGTATGCGGATTTGGTGGAGATGCTCAAGTGGTAGGGTCTTCTTGTCCCAGGGAGGGAAATGAGGGGAGAGATACGTCGGTGGCGTCCTTGTCAAAAGTCCAGAGAGGCCGGAAAGAATGTCGTTCACGCCGAGAAATGCTCATGCGAGGATCGCTCAAGCAACAAGGGCAGCGGCGATCACGCCCGCGACGAGCGCCAGCGGACCGATGACGGCGGCACTGCGCGTCGCACTGCTCTTTGCATCCACCGTGCCGTTCACGTGTCCCTCGGCGCCCTTGACGTGCTGGTACTTTGCCCCGCTGTCGTCGGTCTGGACGGGCAGGAGCGACTCGGCCGTCGTCGTGAGGGAGGCGTTAACTCCCGTCTCGCCCGGCGAGAGGCCCTCCAGCATGATGTTGCGGTTGACGTAGACCTGGCCCTTGGTGCCGACGTGCGAGACGTCGCGCATGTTGCCCTGCGTGATCATGATGCGCACGGGGAGCTTCTTGTCCGCGCGACCGGCGAGGAAGTCGGTGTAGTCGATGTGCACGGCCAGCGAGCCCTCGGACACATCGATCGGCTTGACTGTCGCGAGCGCCTCCTGGCTGTCGTCGACACGATGCGTCTTGCCGTCTGGCGAAATGCTCCAGGCGTTCTGGCCCGCGACGTTGAATGCACTAATCCAGAAATACGCCTCGGAGGGCGGGGGCTGGCCCTGGTCGCCTCCCCAGGCCTGTGAACGTTAGTTTATACGTCGCGGCATAATTAACTCACAGTCCAGGAGAGGGTAATGGTGTCCCCGGCTTCCACTGTGGCGTTGTCGGCGGGACGGTCGAGACTGAAGCCTTGTCCGAAGACGGCCGGGAGCGTGGCGGCGATGACGGCAAGCGTCGTGGCGAGCTTCATGGTGTCGCGAGGGATGGTGGGAAGATGAGAAAGGTGGGTTGGGTGTCGCTAGGAGGGGGAAATGGGGGGCAAACGGTCGCTGTCGTGAACGCGTCGGAGGGCGAGCGAAGACGAGGGGGCGAAGGATGCAGAAGGTGAAGAAGGGGGGCCGAGAAGGCGGATGCAAGTGCTCGCAGCGGTGCTGTGTGTGTGTGTTGATAGAACTAGTGTGGTGAAGAGAGTCAAGAGGGAGGAGGATAAATTGCGGTGGGAGTGGGTGTGGTCATCGGGGGATCCGGAGGGGAGGGCTCTCTGAGGAGGGGGAGCGGAGATGAGTGGGTGAAAGAGGACTGGCTCGCAAAGAGGTTAGAGTTTGTGACAGAGTCTATGGGACTGCAAGAAAGACGACTCTGGGCCTTGGCTTGGGGGGTGGGATTACATCAGGCGTGCGTCGGATGAGAGAGGATGGGACCTGGTCTCCTCCGTCTCCTGCGCCATCCTGCGTCTCCTGGCAGTCGCATGTCGCAAGATGCCGCCCAGGCAGGCCAAGCACCCGCTGGCGTGCGAGTCCGCCGATGCGGTTTGACTGGCAAGTGCAGCTGAGCAAAGACAGCAGATCGGATTGAGGCACGAGGAACCAAACAGGGCCGCTAGGGGAGACTTGGCCGAGGGTGCGGCGCGCGACCCGAGGGTGAGTACTGAGCCAAGTGAGACAGTCCTCACCCCTCGCACGCATCAGGCGAGAGGGAGGGGAACGACCGTGGGCCGTGGGTGACACCCTGACCCTGCAGTGGACCTTGGCCTTGCCCCCCGCTGGTCATCTGCACCAATTCATCCACCATCATCCACCATGATCAAACAAGGTTGTCCTCTCGCCTCCCTCGCTCCCTTTCACCCCCCCCCCCTGCGTTTCTCCTCTCCCAGGTCTCGTCATTCCCTCGTGGTGCACGTGCAAGCTCCTCCTCGCCCTGCAATTGTCCATGCAGCCACAGCACCGAGAGACAGTCGAACTGAAGGGATGCTCCTTACGCATCCGATGCTATTTCTGCACACATCGTTAGAATGCACGGACAGAGACGCCGGCGCCGGGCATAAACGGAGCGTGGAAAAGGCATTAGTGCAAAGTTGGGTGCCCGGGCACTAGCCGGTCCGTGGTGCGGTAAAGCAGTGAGACGTGAGCTCCGAGAGACGCAGTGAGACGGTGCATGGGGACACTCCGGATTCAGTCAGTGGACACTGTGCGTGAAAAAAGCATAACCACCGTAGTACGTGTCTCTCTGATCTCTCTCCTGGCTGAGGGACGGTCGTCCTCTTGGCTTTCCCACCAGGGGCGCGCGAGCTGATCGCGACTATCCGCTGACTGGGACCAGCGCACTGGTACATGCACTATGGAGCTGCGGCGCGTTAGACGCCGCCTCAACGTCGATGAGATGACCAGCCCCTCGGACGAACGCGAGCTTTGAGCCTCGGCGCCCAGCCGTCTCGTTTGGCTTGGGACTTGGTAGCTTCTCGGCACGTCTTGGCTAGTCAGTGTTGCGCCCTCTGTTGCGGCCGTTGCAGGAGTGGATGGGCGAGCACATCGGACAAGCAACCGAGGCACGTATCCAGGGCTCAGTTGCGTCAACCTTCGCCCGCTCCCTTGGGCCTGTGGTCGCTGCACCGACAAGCATGAAACACAGCCTGCAGGTGCAATGCACGCCAGTATGCTGTGCAGACGGGACCGACGATGCCGACAGCCGTGGGAAACAACGCAGGGATTATGTAAAAGCTGCCCTCGTTAACCATGCTCGCATGGAGCGCAGCTGGCGCAGAGCATGGCTGACGGAGCCGAACAGGGGAGCGTGCGGACACAGCCCAGTCCGACGCCGCTGCACTCTGGCCTAGAATACAAGTCTCGGTTCTGGGTCCGCGGCGTTGCGCCATGAGAGCGCCGAGAGCGCCGAGGGGCCGTCAGATTCGGTGCGCGCCAGTACAATCGTTCAGCCTCTGCAGGGGAAGCATAATGAAAGGAATCAAATTACCCTGCGCAGCTAATCACTTGCTGCAGTCATGAAATACCTCGGTATGACGCCCACAGTTGCTGAGGCTTGAATTGCCCAAGCCCAAGCGATCCAAGCGCTTTCATCTCGACATGACAACATTGCAGTGAACAATTGGCGGCGGCGGTGCTTCCTTCAGGACTACGACTTGGCACCCATGCCCCCAGCTGCACGCCTCTGCACGGACATCGACATGACTGGTCCGTCGCTCGGCATGATAGACCTCTGTCGCCTGTAATCGCAATGATGAGCACAAACAACCAGCCAACGTCCAAGGTTCCTCGAATCGTTCCTGGGTCCGCCACTTCGCGCCTGACTTTCCCAACACGAGGCTGAACTCTACTCCGCCCTCGACCTTGCGAGGCCTCCACATCCTCCTATCAGAACGCACACCATGCTTCGCATGGACAGCGTGAGCGCGAATGGGCTGGTGCTGGCCTCCGCCAAGCCTGCAGTGCCTACCCTCGGTCCACCCGAGCCGCCGAGGGCCCCCGATGCCAAACGCCAGCCAAGACGCAAGATGGCGTCGAGTGGAAGAAAGCTAAAGGATACATAAAACGCCGGAGGGCCGACCCAGACGGCGCCAGCAGACTACATATACACGGATTAGAAGGCTGTAGGAGATGTGGTGGCGGTCAGGGCCGCCTTGCTCGCAGTAGGTGGGGTGGTGTTGGCGGAGTGAGTGCAGAGAGCGAGCAGAACGAATACGACAAGCGACGAGATAGGTCACCCGACTCATGGCTCGAAATCAAGAGGGAACTAGGGGGGTTTGGAGTAAGCCGCAAGCTCAAACACAATGCGAGCGCGGCACGAGTCCACCGCCGAGACGAGACGGTCAGATTAGAGCGTAAACGCGGCAACGGTGGCAGCGACAGCGACGAAGACGGACGGACGGAGCGTCGCCGCACCCGAGCCCTGATTCGCGCCGGCGGCGTCGGCGGCAGCGGCCTTGCGGCCCGCACTCGGGCTGGAGCTCGCCACGGCGAGTCCGCCGTCTTGCGTCGCTGCGACACCTCCGCCAGCTCCCGCATCAGCACCCGCTCCG
>NW_014040874.1:2274463-2286723 GCF_000293215.1 Trichosporon asahii var. asahii CBS 2479 | reverse complement strand
ATTACCTGCATCATGTATACTGTACGCATCTGCATATTGCGCTGGAGATATGATAAGATGGGGAGGGTAGTCACAGCAACAGTGCGTGACGATAGGAGACAAATAACGTAAGCCGCCATGCAGGGCAGCACCGGCTTGCAACCTGAGCTATGCTGTCAATGATGCCTGCAGGAGCATCTGGACTGCGCACAATCGCATCCCCGCGGAGGAGGGGGCGAGCACGAGTATTGTGAGATCGCAAGAGATCGCATGCGTACTCATTTCCCCGACAACACGATTGGCTCTCGATGAATCACAACTCAGCAGACCTCAGTCGATCGTAATCTCGGGGGCGAGAGAGTAGGTGATGATCCCGGCCCCGGCGCGGGAGGAGAGTTCCTCCCCGTCGTTAATGAGCCTGAGGGGGCCAGAGGACGAGGGACTTCCCGAGGAGGCCTTGTGGCTCTCCCCTCAGCTCGACTCGCCGGCACTCGAAGAGGAAGGGAGGGGCGACTGGTGCAGCAGCGTGCTCCCCGCCGGCTGGACTTCGACCGTCGCCGTGTCCTCGCTCAGCGTCAGCGTCGTGCCGTTTGCGACGATTGTTGCGCCGGGCGTGGGCGCGGGGCCGGCCTTGCCTGGCCCATTGGCGACGCGGGCGGTCTCGCTCGTCGGCTTAGGGGGCGCGGACGAGCTGGGCGCGAGGAGGAGGCTGCCCTCGTCCGTCTCCGTCTCAGCGGGCTCAGCGGGCTCAGCAGCGGGGGCGGCCGCCTCGCCCGTGCCCTCAGCCTCAGCGGCAGCAGAGGGGGCGAGCAGGAGGCTTTCGCGCACACTCGTCGCGGCGGGCGCGACGGCGGCCGACGGTTCCTCGTCCCGCTTCACGAACGACGGCGGCTGGACCGTAAAGTCCTCCGTGGACGCCAGCACCTCGCCGTCGACCACGAAGCGGACGGCCGTCTCGTACCCGCTTCCCAGGGGCTGGATGTTGATCGTCCCCGCGTCCGAGGGCACGTCGGCGAACTCGTACCCGAGCGGGATCCAGTGCCCGTTCGCCTTGACCTCGATCGCGAAGTGGGAGGGCGCATCGGTCTGCCGATCAGCTCTTGTTCCGTTGCTGGTGCCACAGTGCGCAGTGCGCGGCAATGCCTGCAATCCTGCTCTGCACAATACCCAGTGCACGGCACAAAGAACCAGTGGCAGCGGCACTGCGTGCCGCCGTCAGTCAACATACATTAGACTCTGCGTCCCATGCGATCGAGTTGTTCTTGCCCGCGACGAGGGGGTTGTCTGCCGATGGCGCGGTGATGACAAAGGCGGCAGCGAAGGGGGCGGCCAGCACGGCCCACGCTGAGAGCATGATAAGGAGTGTCGGTGGTCAAAGGCGCATTCAAACGGCGACGAGCGCTGCGGTCGCTGGGCGAAGGACTGTTGGGTATACGTCGAGGTAGAGTAAAGGAGTGTGGTGAGGGGGGCAGTCACTCGGACTAGCTGGCTCTTTTATTCTCCTGTCACCTGGACACAGACTGGACGATGCAAATGGCAGGATGCAGGATCGGATTGCAGGAGATGCAGGACAGCCGTAGTGCGGAGCAACGGTGTCCTGCACTGCTATGCAGCAACCATCGCTCGCAGCAGCAGTAGGAGCGATGGTTTCTGCGCGGTTCGGATGGTTCAGCTGCAGGCGCAAGCATGCATTCCTGCTAAGTGTGTCAGGTGAGACCCTTACCCCTTGAGTGTTGGTCACCCACCCGACCACCTGTAGCCCGGGACCTGTGGCCCTTTGTCAGGTGGCGAAGCCGGGTTCCCGCGCGCACCGCACGTCCGTCGGGCCAACTGCGCGCCGCAGCGTGCGGCCCGAGCACTCCCTGCTGCTGCTGCGCCGAACGGAAGGGGTTAAAGCATTTAAGCTGTATTAGAGTGGAGTCCCCCGCAGCGCCGGCATCTCCTTGTCCCTTGCGCTGGTGTCAACTGTTCTCCAATCGCACGCCGTTTCGAATGTAACACCTTCTGTCGCCTCCTTGCGTTTCCTGGACCAACAACGGTCCGTCCTGAACTGGGCATTCATCTGATCCAATTGTCCCGCTGGGACCCGCACGCACTAAACGAAATAAACGACGCCACTCTCGCACTTGGTGACCCTTCTTCTGCTGCGCGCAAGGAAAGACCAGCTCTGTAGTGCAGGTCCGAACGGGGGTCGCATGCCCGAAACGGGCCTGTGAGTCATGTACGCATGCATGGACGGGTGTGTCGGGCTGGCGGACCGGGGCGTACGACAGGACACACCGTGGCCGTCGCCGGACCTCGCGGGTTCACGAGCCCCTGGTCTAAAACTCAAGGTTCGCTGCCCTGTCAGAACTGTGCGGTCCAGTTGCTGGAAGCCCACGCGCGCTGCTAGAACTGAGCGCAGCAGTCGTACGCCTTTCTCTTCTGCTCCGCATGTCCCCAGATCTCCCAGCCCCACAGCCGCAGAACACCAGGGTCACGCCTTCCGCCTTCGCCGAGGTCGCTCGGGTCGAACAAGGCTTCGTACTCGCCTCGTGACCCGAGACCATGTGGTGCTGCCGCAATCGCTTTCTTTCTGTTGCACACCGGATGGGACACCTCGACATGCATAAAGAGCCCAAAGTCATGAATGCGTGAATGGACAGAAACCTCGATCCCATCGAGATCTCACTTTCTACCAGCCTGCGATATTAAGCGATTGCGACCGCTGAAAGCCGGCTGCCCGCTACGGTGGCGTCGAGCGCGCTCGCTGGTTGGCCCATTCCTGCCAGTGTCACGCAGCCTGCCGATGTAAACAAACCCAAGCTCACGGCCGGCTTGCGGGTGTCGACGGAAGCGTCTGCGTCGCCCTGGCCCAAACAAACACCCGCAGGCTGCTCATAACACATGCGATGTACGACACCTTTGTCTCTCCACCCCGACTCAACCACGAATGATGCTGCCCCTTGTTCTCCTCGCCGCCGCAGGCTCCGCCGCCGCCCTGCAGGTCACTTCGCCCGTCGCAGGCGTGCAGTGGACCGTCGGCCAGCCCGCGAGCATCAACTGGATCGTGCGTGATCTCTTTTCGTTCTCCGCGCGCCCATCTAACCACCGCAGCACTCGCCCGATGACCCCGCCAACGTCCAGATCCAGGTCCAGGTGAACGGACAGTGGCACACGATCGCGCAGGTGCCGAGCGCCGACGGTTCGTTCTCCTTCACGCCCGAGGCGAGCGCGGAGAGCGCGCAGATCCGCTTCATGGACGGCAACGAGCAGGTCGGACGCAGCGGCACGTTCCAGATCCAGAGCGGGGCCGAGCAGTCGGCCTCGGCGTCCGCCGCCGACGAGTCCAAGACCATGGTCCCCGTCGTGCCCACCTCGGATGCTTCCGCCTCGCCCTCTGCCTCCGAAGAGCCCTCGCCCTCCGCGCAGCCCTCCGAGTCGCCCGAGGCGTCGCAGCAGCCCTCCCCCTCGGCTCAGCCTTCCGCCGAGCCCTCTGCCGAGACTTCGGGCCAGGCTTCGGACTCTGCCGAGCCCAGCGCGCAGCCCTCCGCCGCCCCCTCGGCTACTGACGATGGCGCTGCCCCCAGCGCGCAGCCCTCGGCCCAGCCCTCTGAGTCGCCAGAAGCCCAGGCTTCCTCCTCGACGCAGCAGGGCAACACGCTCGTGCGCCCCTCCGAGTCCTCTTCCGTCAAGGTGCCGGGCATGGTGACCTCGCGCCGGCCGAGCGGCACGTCTGCCGTCTCGCCCTCTGCGACGCAGGACTCGGGCGCCGCTCCGCTCGGCGCCGACGGCCTCGTCCTCCTCGCGGCCGGCGCGCTCGCGTACCTCGCCTAAGCGACACTCACCCACATTCGACATCGACACCGCCATACTAACGCTTTCTTCCGGGTCTCTGTTGTCTGTACAGTAGTCATTACCTGCATCATGTATACTGTACGCATCTGCATATTGCGCTGGAGATATGATAAGATGGGGAGGGTAGTCACAGCAACAGTGCGTGACGATAGGAGACAAATAACGTAAGCCGCCATGCAGGGCAGCACCGGCTTGCAACCTGAGCTATGCTGTCAATGATGCCTGCAGGAGCATCTGGACTGCGCACAATCGCATCCCCGCGGAGGAGGGGGCGAGCACGAGTATTGTGAGATCGCAAGAGATCGCATGCGTACTCATTTCCCCGACAACACGATTGGCTCTCGATGAATCACAACTCAGCAGACCTCAGTCGATCGTAATCTCGGGGGCGAGAGAGTATGAATGATCAGGAGATCGGACCGGCGGACTTGTCCAGGAAGGCGGACGACTGCGAGCTCGGAGCGAGTTCAGGACAGGCAGGACAGGATCTCAGCAGGGCAGACGGAAGGGCAGAGTATGCTTAGCGGCCGTACGCATGAGGCAATATCGCGGCACACGAGTGCACCGCTCGATCGTGCCGATACCGAACGGGTGACCTGTGCACAGACTGCCCAGGCGACACCCCAGAGCTCGGACTTCGACGCCATCAGCACAGACAGGGCTCATGTGCTGTCACGCATAGGAGACATGTGGGCAGCGCATGAGGATAGGAAGGTCCGGCGGGCCCATCGGAGAACTACCTGCGACCGAGGGGTGTGAGCGCCGGGTAGCCCACAACCATGGCAGCAGTGCAGCTCTGCGGGACCAGTGAGGCGGCTTATCTCGCGTACTCGATCGGTTGGAGAGATGTAAGACAGTTGCCGGAGTGCCCTTGCGTACCTCCGACAGTCCGCCTCTCGCAGCCTCCGGCATGTTTCAGTCTCGTGTGCTGTCGGCCACCCCAGGCGGCCGGAACAGATCAACTCCCAGTGAGATCCCGCATGGTCTGTGGTAAATGAGCACCTTCAGTCCAACTGCTCACACTCGTCAAGAAGCGGCTGATGGGCACTAAGACACAGCCCACAACCGCAGATGATGCCGAGAGCCCGCTCGGGTGTCCAGTCAGTGAGGGATGTTGCAATCCGCACTGGTCACGCTATCCAAGCAGCCAACTGGAATCAGCAGGAATCCTCGGAAGTGCAGGAACACGAGTTAGTGCGCAATGTTGGGCGTCACGGTGGTCCACCGGCCGATCGATGGACGAGAGTGACCGACTCGAGGAAGGCACGTTTTGCGTCATGGTTCATCTTTCCAACACTCTGATTGCACCTTTGCAACTTGACCAGCGACTGGCACCTGCTCTTGGGTCCGACTCGCACGAATCGAGATAGTCAAGGTTCAGAAGAGGACCGAACACGCGAGACAGACAGCGCGGCCAGAATGCTGAAAAGAGGCTGTGCAGCAGTGGACCCCCGGCGGGACGTCAGTATTGGTACGCCAGCGAAGGCGGACTTTCGTAATCGCCTCAGGCCACACCTCTTTCCACACCTGCACAGTGGCAAAAGTGGGCTTGGGGCGAGCGATGCGCGGGGGTTGTCGTCAAGCTATCCCTCGTGGTCTGTCATTGCGCCATAGTACGTGCACTGCTGCCCGGAGGGTTGATAAGAGCTTCGGCCAAGGATGGCGACTAGTGGCTGAACAGAGTTCACTTCCGCGCCTTTGCGGTCCCTCATTCCACCAAGCCCTCGCTTAGGAGCAGAGGGCTAGTGCACTCATCTGTGCCTCGCTTTACGTTGTCCGCAGGCTTTTGCTCATGTAGATTAGATAGTGCACCGGTATGACGCTGACGCTCGAGGTCAGCTGCCTCTCCACCCCTCCCAGGTATCCATGCTGCGGGGTCTGCAGATGCCCGCATGCTCGCAACGCCATAAGACCTGAGGATATTGGCGACACACCCAGCTAACGTACAGAGAGCGAGGGAAGACCTCAGATGTGAGCGGCCAGAAAGTGCAATGATCACCCGGTGCGCACTGGCCCATGTGCCAATTCAGCAATTCAGAGCTTGCCGGGCTGATCGTCGATACGTCGGCGGCACATCGTTCTCACGACTACGGCTCGGACCGCGGCATGATGACGGCGTGGTCGCATTGCAAGACGTCTTGGTGCAGCGCTAGCGCTCTCTCGCCTAACGGGTCGACTACCTTCGCAATGTCCGGGAGCGTGCTCTCACAGCGCGATAGATACTTAAGCATCTGCTGCCCTCTCTGAACTCCCCACTCTCGACTCACGCTCATCCTGTCTTATCGCCCGATCTACGTCTCTGATCATCTGTCCAGCCCTCGATTCGAAGGACGTACAACAGCAAGCCTCAGTCCAACAACACTTCCACCATGCTCAACAACTTCCGCTTCTTCGCTGCCCTCTGCCTCTTCCTCGGACTGCAGGCTCTGGCTCTCCGTATCACCAGCCCCGCGCGCGACGCTCAGTGGAAGACGGGAAACCGCGAGACTGTCTCTTGGGAAGTGAGTTGCTTTCTTTCGTGGCCCCTCGGACCCGTCAAGCGGGCGGTAGACCAGGCTATGAAGGCCGTCATGACGTAGCTGACCACAGGACGGACCCGGCGGCAAGCTCACCTTCCAGCTACAGGTGGTCAACAAGGCGCAGTTCATCTACTATGACATCTTCTCTGGCGACTTTGGCGCGGGCAACGGCCAGTTCGCATACAAGCCTACGACCAAGGACGCGCAGACTGCCGAGTGGGCCGGCACTTATCTTCGAGTCATCGATGGAAGTGGTAAGGAGCTTGCCGTGTCTGAGCGATTCGACATCAAGCTGTAACCCCTTGAGTTATCGCGGCCCTGCAACTGTTATAAACATTTGAGATCCATGCAAATACCCTTTTAGAGACAACTATTCGGACACTTTTACTGCTACTGATTGTACTTCCTCTAGACCCAAAAACCATACTGCTACTGCTACTTCCGAACTTCTGACTCCTTGTCCGAGCATTATTTACTTAGCGGGGACGTCGACGACGGCGATGGGGTGGGAGAACTCGAGGAGCTCGCAGTCCGAGGGGTCAGCCTCGTCCTTGCCGTTGCAGATCTGGGTCTCGATGCAGGCGAGGTCGACCGTGGCGTCGAGCATGAGGACGGGGTGGTGCCAGACGCCCTGGTTGTAGATGAGGCCCTGGCCAGCGGGGACGAGGAAGGCCTCGACGGTGGCGGGGTCGGGGTTGCCGTCAGAGCCGGCCTGGGCGACAACGGCGAGGAAGGTGCCGCCGGGGGCGAGGGCCTCCTCGCCCTTGTCGGCGAGCGCGCCCTTGCCCATGGGGACGAAGGCCTGCGAGGTGTGCGGGTGGCGCTCGAGGAGCTTGATGTCGAAGCTCTGGCCGCGGACAAGGCCGACCTTGGGCGTGGCGCGGAAGACGCCAATGGCAGTCTTGGCGCCCTTGTCGGCGGGGTACGAGTTGGTGAGCTCGGCGGGCTGGGCACCAGGGGCGATGAGCGAGCCGTACTTGGCCCAGTTCTTCTCCGTGATGGGGACGGGCTGGATGGGCTTGCCCGAGGCGCCGTTGGCGACACCGTTCGCGACGTGGCCGTTCAGCTGCGCAGTCTGGGTGGGGACCTTGAGCGCGTCCTCGGCAGCGGCCTGGGGGTACTCGGGGACGTAGACGTCGACATTGGCCTCGACGGTCTCGCCGGCCTGGACACCGGCAGAGGGGCCGACAGAGACAAAGTCACCGCAGTTCAGGGGAGCGTACCAGGTGCCCTCGGCAAAGGTGACGCCCTGGCCGGCGGTGGCAACAAAGGCCTTTAGAGTCGAGGCGTCGAGCTTGCCGTCCGAGCCAGACTGGGCGACGAGGAGGTTGTACGACTGAATGTCGGCGGTCGGGAGGGGGATGACGCTGAAGGGGGCCGTGGCCTTCTGGAGGGTGGGGACCTTGGCAGAACCGGCAACCTTCTTGTTGTCAGCCTTCTGAACCGAGATCGTGGCCTCAGTCTCGGGGAGGACGGAGAGGCGGTGGAACTTGGAGGCAGTGCCCTGGTTGGCAGTCGTGACGGGGACGCCCTTGGGGGACGAGGTCGGGAGGGAGAAGCCCTGGATGACCGAGCCGTAGGGCTTGAACTGCTCGTAGGTGAGGGGGAGGGCGATGACGGGGTCAGGGGCGGCGGCCTTGGTGCCGGGGGCGAGGGGGTGGCCGTAGATGCGGAGACGCTTGAAGCCACCGTCGGGGTAGATGGAGCAGCGGATGTGCGAGTAGATGTTGTTCTCGAGGCCGCGCTCAACGGCGAGCCAGTGCTGGCGGTGCGAGCCGCAGGGGGTCTTCTTCACGACAACGTCCCACTTGGCGTCGGCGGGGACCTCCTCGCCATCGTGGTAGGTAGCCTCGATCTGGGTAGCGACGGGGTAGTTTCCGGGGTGGAACGCAGTGTCAACCTCGACGTACTGGATGTTGCCCGACGAGCCAAGCTTGCCAATGACCCACTCCTTGCGCTCCTGGCCCTCGAGGGGGGCGCCGGGGGCGTACTTGCCACGGCCGATCTGCGAACGGCGAGTCTCCCAGCCGTCAGACATGTCGATACCACGTCCAGAGCGGAGGAGGTTGACGGGAGGCGAGAAGTTGGCGTCGGAGCAGGTGACGACGTGGCCACCAATGAGGGGGGAAAGGAGGTTGATGGGCTCGACGTCGGCAGAGGGGAACGAGGGGAGAGGCTTGGGGGGAAGAGGGCGGCCGTAGGCGCGGAAACGGCCCATGCCTCCGTCGGGGATCATGAGGACCTTGAGGCAGTTCCACTGGCCCTCCTGGGCGCGGTCGTTAAGCTTGAAGATGTGGCGCGAGTCGGGGCCGAGGGTGACGGTGGAGAGGAGCTCCTCCCATCGCTCGTCGTTGGCCTTGACCTTGAGCTTCGGGTCGGCAAACTCCTTGTCAGAGAGGAGGAGACCGTAAACGCGGGACTGCGGGCACTCGTTGCCCTTGAACCAGGCGGTGTCAATGTCGCAGTAGTCGAGGTGCGAGGCCTTGGGGCCAAGCTTGATGATGACCCAGTCGTAGCTGGGGTTGTGGCGGCGGGTCTCCCATCCGTCGTAGAGGGCTCCGTTGGGGCCGAAGCTTCCCCTCATGTAGACAGCGGGCTGTGGAGTCAGCAAGAGATGATAGCAGGAAACTCACTCCGGGCTTGATGAGGTTGTGCCTGCTGACGAAGAAGTCGTCGCTGCAAGCAATGACATCTCCTCCGAGAGCGTTGACCGAGACCTCGGTGAACTTGGTCTTGAAGCCATCGAACTCGTCGAGAGGGATCTGGGGAGGCTCCTGGGGCATGATCTCCTGAGTCATTTGCGTTTAAGATACAACGGGGGTGGTAGGCGGGTCGTGATAAGTGGAGATAAGACAGTTACAACGCTACACTTGTCGAGGTTCTCTGAGAGGAATCGCTGAAGAGAGAGAGGAGGAAGTGGGCTTGAAGAGCAAATGTCGTGGAGAGGGGAGGGTTAAGTAGTCGTGCGAGTCGAGTGGCTCGAGGGGAGGGCAGCGAGTGGGTGGGGCAGTTACATCCGATCACGCCTGGCCCCGCCTGGTCGCGGGCAGAGGATAGAAGCGCGCATAGAGCGAAGCCCAGCGACGCTCATCCCCGGCAACAGACGGTTCCCCTTATCAGCCGGCTTTTTCGTCCAATCAGAGCCATCCAATTGCCCGACATGTCCGGTTCATCGCCCGGTCACTCCTCGGCCACTGCATGCATGACCCAGGCCCCGGAGCAAAAGCTCGACATGCATTCGCTGCTCCCCTCGCTTTTCCCGGCCCACCAAGGCTGCCCAATCCACATGGGCAGAGGATATCATATCGAAGCATACTTCTCACCGCCCAGGATATCATATCCCGACTAGCCTAGCTCGAGAGTCAGGCGGGGTATGATATGATATCCTCGCCCACGCCCCTGAGGGCTGCAAGATATCCTCGTAAAACTGCCGCCGCGGGTGCCTCCAGCGTCGCACATGGCCGCTCAACTCTTTCATACGGTGACTAGGATATCATATCATCGTCTAATTCCCCAGGGCTCCAGGCTAAATGCTTTCATATCACCTGGGCTCAGATGACCAACTCTGCCGTACGCTGGGCATGTACCCCTGTCAACCCAATCACGAGTCGGCCATACCGCAATCGCGCGATCACCAGACCACCGGCATACTCGGCACATGGGTTCTGCGGCATTCACATATCCCGGCCCGAGGTTCAGAGCTTGTCAGCCTCGGCCTTGACGTCGATGACGCGACCCTCCTTGCTCGACTTGTTGCCCAGCTCGATGATCTTCATCGTCCAGATAGCCTGCTCGGGCTGAACGACAAGCTTGCTCGGGTCCTTCGACGTGATCGCGTCGTAGACGTTCTCGTAGATGGCCGGGTACCATCCGTTCTTCGACGGCACCCTGCGAGTCAGCGTCCGATCAATCGGGGGCACTCACTTTTCAGTCGTCCACTTGCCGTCCTCGCACGTCGACACCGTTCCCCAAGCGTCCTCAGACTCGATACCGAAGCCCTCGTCGCGCACCTTCTTTCCAGCGCGGAGGAAAGGCTCCTGAGGGTCGAGGCCATTCTTCAGGAAGCTTCCCTTCAGTCCCTTGACGAGGTAGCGAAGCTGGACCGGAACGGAGTTGAGCATGTTGGCACCCAAGTGGACGGCGAGGGGACCGGTGGCGCCAGGCTGAGGGGGGTACAGCAGCTCCATCTCGAAGCACTCGTCAAGACCGACGCCGCGCTCGTCGTAATTGCGGCACCAGACCTTTTCGGGCACGCCGAAGAGGTTGAGCGCCTGGTCGATGACGTGCGATCCGAGGTTGTAGATGCCCTCGTTGTGCTGTCCCGGGGTCTCCTTCCAAGAGGATGACTTGTGTCCGGGAGGCAGAGGACGGTAACGATCGAAGCGGGAGGTCATCTCGTGAATGGGGCCGAGCTGAGGTCAGCGATAGACACGCAGTAAATCCTAGCGATGGGGACTCACCTTGCCCGACTTGAGAAGGTCCTTGAGGGTGAGGAAGTCGGCGTCCCATCGGCGGTTCTGGTAGGCGCAGAAAACGAGGTTCTTGGACTTGGCAAGAGCCGCGAGCTCCTCAGCCTCCTTGACAGTGGGGGTGACAGGCTTCTCGACCATAACTGGGGTCAGCTGACAATCTGGCGTAGTTAGTTCACCATTCTTCCCCGCCTCCAGGGCAGCCTTCGCGAAGGGGTAGTGAGTGTTGTTTGGGGTGGAGATCACGACCTGCTGTCAGATGCGTCGAGCGTAGGGCTACTCACAAGGTCGACGTCGGGGTCATTCACGACCTGGTCGATAGTGTTGACGACCTTGGTGTCGGGGCCGCAGACAGCCCTGGCCTTGCCGCGGTCCGTCCTCTCCATGACGGAGTGGAGAACGTACTTGTCCGGGAGAGCATCGATGAGAGGGAAGTGGAAGGCCTGGAGGGAGAGGCCAGTGCCAAGGATAGAGACGCGAATGGGAGCCATGGTGCTCAGCAGTAGTCAGAGGTGAAAGAGAGAAGGAAGACCCTTGCAAAGTTGTTGTCGTCAGCTGTCAGAAAGTCGGTGACTGCTCAGTCAGCGCGGGAGGGATGCTCCGCTTCTGGACGGCTTATGACGGCATGACACTGGCTGTGCCTGACCATTGCCGCCGGGGCTGACGGTGACTTATCCCTGGGGCGTTGCCACGACACGCGACGGGCATAAACCCGAAGTGCCGCGGTGGCGTCTCGCGCGGGCCTAGCTCCTGCCACCATGTTGATGAGCAGCTCGCGGTCAGCATCAGCGACCTCGTCTCCATCCTCCATCCACCACCATGTCCGACCCCTCCGACGGTATGTTCCAGCCCGCTCTTCCGCTCCGCAATCTCCTGCCACCATAACTGTGATACCCGGCGCGCCCTACGACTGTAATCGCCCGCATAGGTTGCTGCCAAAATGACGACTTCGTCATGTTGCGCGCGCATCTCTCGATCACCCGCGTTGTTATTCTGTATCCACCCCAGCATGAGCCCGCGCCGCCAGTGGGCGGCGCATCAGAGTCAACGTCTACGACCTGCGCGTCACGACACGGACCCGGCTGCTGTGTTGTGATTACTTGTCAGCGAATCTAGTGGCTTCAGTTCACCCGGCACACGCCTATTGTTCTATTGTGTCACTTCTGCGCCTGTGGAGTCGCCCGTCGCCTGCCCGTACGCCGCCGCTGCTCGCTTGCGGCATCATTCCCAGTGGCTTCAAGCAAGCTTCAGCTTCCAGCTCCTACACGGCTCCTCCCCCTCCTTCCTTCTCTCAGCCCGGTCTTGCTACTTCCGACTCGGTGCTTCGCTTCTTCTCACCACAACTATCAACCTTTGCCGACAGATGCCTAACGCGCCCAGTTTGGCAGAACTCGGCTCCGGCCAACGACGGTTTCCGTGAGCCTCGCGAGGCCTCCCCCCGCCGCGACGACGGCGG
>NW_014040874.1:2250903-2274128 GCF_000293215.1 Trichosporon asahii var. asahii CBS 2479 | reverse complement strand
TGCCGCCCGCAACGGCGGCGGTGACGGCGGCAACCGTGGTCGGTAAGTGCATCTGTCTGACAAAACCGCGACAGCCTCTGACAGTTCAAGTAACACCGAGGAGGGCACCAACTCCAACACTGGTAACAACCTGCACGTTTCCGGTCTTGCCCGCTCGATCACCGACCGCCAGCTTGAGGACCTGTTCTCCAAGTGCGGCAAGATCGTGAAGGCGCAGGTCATGGTGGACCCCCACACCCGTAAGTGCGGTCGATTTCCACAGCTGACAGTGTCAGAGGAGTCCCGTGGCTTCGGTTTCGTCATGTTCGAGACCAACGCTGAGGCTGAGGAGGCCATCTCGACTCTCTCTGGCACCAACCAGGAGGGTCGTGTCCTCACCGTCACCCACGCCAAGCGCTCGCGTGCCCGTACCCCCACTCCTGGTCGCTACCACGGCGTCAAGTACGAGGGTCGCGGTGGCGGCGGCGGCTACGGCGGTGGCGGTGGTGGCCGCTACGGAGGCGGCGGCGGTTATGAGGACCGTCCCTACCACCCCCGCTCTTACGACTCTCGCTACTCCGACCGCGGCGGTCCCCGTTACGATGACAGGCGCTACTACGATGACCGCCGTTACGACGACCGCCCTCGCTACGACGACCGCCGTTACGATGACCGTCGCTACGATGACTACCGTCGTGGTCCCCCTCCTGAGTGAGTACACCTCATGTCTCCGCTTAGAACCCGGAACAGAGAGCCTTACCATACATCATAGTGACTATTACAGGGACCGTCGTTACGACGACCGCAGGGACGACCGTCCGCGTTATGATGATCGCCCCCGCTACTAGGCGTCGGGACGACAGCAGGAAGAAACCAGCCGACTTGCGACTTGAAGAAGGTAAACGTACAGAAACAGACGATACCTGGGGTTCCGCAGTTACTCGAACGGGGAGCGGCGGAGACCCTTTGCTGGAGGCGAAACGGGGATGGTGGTGGGAGCGACAAGCAGACTGGACGGAGCGAAGGAAGTGAGGGATGGAGAGGATGAAGAAGATGAGGGGGAGACAGGCGACTGTCTGCCACTTATAAGTGCATTGTGTCACTTCACGTGACACACCCAAGGCTGGAGATATGGATGATGTGAAAGATCGCCGTGGCAGTGTTTTAACAGAAAAACGTGTGCGTCATAGATTTGTGGCAGTATGCAACCCCTTGAGCTTGATCGGCGTGAGGGCGCAACGGGTCGGCGGGTGAGGGCGGGTGAGAGGAGACGGTGTTGAGCGAAGAGAAAAGTTGTCGACGAGCAAGTGCGGTGTAGGTGGTTCAGAGGAGTGCAGAAATCGCTCGATATGAGCGTAGAGGGACTGCGGAGTGTCGGTGCGGAGGGGATGTCGGTGGTTGGAACAGGGCGCAGGGGCTGTATAGGAGGTGAGGTGCGAAGGTCGTTGCTCGTTCAGACATGACACGTAGCAGCTTCGCCCTGCCAGGCCGCAAAGTGCCAGTGACAGCAGCTCTGGCTTGCTGTGCGACAACGCTGCCGAGGCCGAGGTCGACGTGCCCTCTCCGGCCCGTCAAGCATGCCAGCAAGCAGCTCCGTGAGATCTCCGCCGCACGTGGCGCGTAGTCCAGCTTCAGCCGCAATCCGGCCCGAGACGCCTCTAACGGGAGCCTGGAAGAGGAATCTCGGCAGCCTGTGTATGGTCGCGTATCGGATTGGCTGGCGCGTGTCGGTCGGCGGGGAGGGCAGGCCGGAGCACTGTCGCTCGTGGTCGTGTCGAGGGCGGTGATAAATGGGACGGGTGGCTGAGAAGCATGGGCATTTTTGCTGGCTGAGCGATAACCTCGGCATACTTGCGCTGCTGCTCGCTAGCCGGCGCTAGTGCGAGCTTCTATCTTACGGTGATGCTCTCGAGATTCATGTCGGGCGGTGGAAATGGTAGTGGGGCAATGTCGGAAGTGAGCTTGCGTTGCTGGACGTTGAAATGGGTTATGGTGGAAGTGGGAACATTGGAAAGTGGAGTATGGGTGGCAATGAGGACGCAGCGCGAACGAGGTTGCGTGGAGGCCGTGGAGCTCTGACGCCTGGGCATGGCCCACACCGTAGTCACGGAGCGTATGTCTTTGCGGCGCCCAAAGGCTGCAAGGGGTCTGCGTCGGCGAGGCGCAATGTTCATAGTAGCGCCAAGCTTATGCTCATGCCAACGCCAAACTGTGGTAGGTGCGTCCCACGTGGTTATCTAATCGGGCATTCCGCAGCCACCTCTCCACCTCATCCACCCCCACCTTGGCTAACCCCGGAACCGAGTATCGAGATCTCCTAAACGCATTCACAGCCACGCAGCTCACGCAATGAATGACTGCGACTTCCAATTCTTCCATCGGGCACCAGGGCGCTTCCCATGATCGATGAATGGGCATAATTGCTGCTCCACCGGAAACTCCTTTATTGACCCGGGTTCCGCGTTGCAGTGGACGAGTCCATCCTATCAGCAAGCGCTTTTTGCCATGACGACTGCGAGGTGGAGGAAAGGGGTTCTTACGAGATTCAGCACTCGGTCCGGGCAACCGGGCACTGTGTCGGGCACCGATCAAGGGTGCTTGGCGGTGAGTCACCACTGACCAGTGAAGGCCAAGATGACGGGGCGGGCAGATTGCGCAATGCGCGGGCGCGGGCTTCAGTGATAGACCACACTATCGCAAACATGCATGCTCCACTCTTGGCACCGTCCTCGCCTCCAGGGCGCTAGCCACGCTGGGACGGTGGACCAGACCAGCAGTGGCGCATGCGAGTGCCTGCATCTGTTTCATTGGCGCCGGGGCGTAGCGTCTCGACATGACCGGATCAAGCTCGCTCCGCTCACTGAGCATGCTACTCACTGCGCCCCGGTCACGTTCATCTCAGATCTCAAGCCTTGAGGAGGATCGAGGCTCGAGAGCTGGACCACGCTGGCCCAAACACCATGTGCTCCATGCTCTAGCGACGTCTGACATCTTCTAGCCCGGCGCGTTAGCGTGGGGCTAGAAGGAGAACAACAGAAGGGTAGAGGAGAGGGGAAACTGGACCACGCAAGCCGCTCCAGCATCCTGTCTCGCAGCTCTCTCCAACACTTAAGAGCTCTGCTCCCCGCAAGTGAGTCACCCCACGCCCACCATCATGACCTCTTACAGTCTCACACTCGTTCTCACCTTCCTTCTCCCCCTGTTCCACCTCGTCTTCGCACAGTCCCCGGAAGCGATCTACGACGGCGGAATTGCCAACACCACGAGTGGCAACAGCACCGTCGGCCTTCGTATCGGCAACGGCGGCGCGGGTCAGAGCGGTCTCGTCAAAGTGCTCGCGGACAAGTTCATCTCCGAAAGTGTCGCCAACGGCTCGTCTCCCTTCACTGTCGCGTGGTACGTCTCGGACACGACGTACAGCATCGAATACCTTGCGTCTGGCATTCTGGACGTCGGGATCACCTACTCCTTTGCGGCAGAGAAGATCGCCATTCAGCGCGGCATAGCGACCGACCCGCCCTACTATGCATTCCGGGACCACTTCCTGCTCGTCGGCCCGCAGTCGAACCCGGCCAACCTGAACGAGACCTCAGACATCAGCACAATGTTTGCAGACCTGCACGAAGCGGCCGAGGACAAGAGCAAGAACGGCACCGTCCGCTTCCTGTCCCGCTTCGACAAGTCTGCGACCAACATCAAGGAGTCGGCCCTGTGGACGGGCATCGGGCAGGTGCCCTGGGCCAACACCTACTCGAAGTGGTACCACCAGTACGTCGCCTTCCCCCTGCAGGCGCTCGAGGCCGCAATCAAGCTCGGCGAGTACACCATAACGGACCGCGGGACGCTGCTCTCCCTCGACGCTGGGATTGCGAACAAGACCCGCATCTTCAAGGCTGGAAGCGACGAGGCCGACGACCCGCTGCTGAACCCTGCAAGAGTGCTTGTCGGCGCCAAGGCGCCCAACCCCGATCGCGCAAAGCAGTCCGCACAGTGGGTCACTGGGCCCAGCGCGCAAAAGGCCATCACGGGGTTCAAGAAGAATGGTCAGCAGCTCTACACGGGTGCTCCCTAAGGTGTAATGATAAAGTGCTCGGACTATATGCATGTATGTATTATTCTGTTTGTCGTGCGTCAGAGGGTGCATCCGAGAGCTGAGAAGGTGCCGTCTCCTTGCACATCGCTGATGCAAGATAGCCACCGTGGCGTGTCCATATCACTTCACCTCCTACAAACTGTGAGAGAGTGTCAAGCTAATCCTTGCAACAAGGCCAACCGGCACTCAAGCCCCTCGATTCCGGTGGCAACAACCCATGCAATGCATACGGAAACTTCTGAACTTGCCATTTCTCATCTTCTGACGCGCACGCTTGTTGTGATTTGGTAGTGATATGCTGTTGGTGTTGTTTGATTACTGCTTTGGCTTCTTGCTTCTTGCTACTCCTCTTCTCCCCATGTCTGGATCACGGCGACCCGTCGGCTCACGGCTCACGGCTCGCTTCGCTCGCTGCGCTCGCCGCTCGCCGCTCGCCTAGACCTTGGCCTGCGCAAACTCCCTCTGGTACGTCTCCGTCGCCTCGTCCCAGAGCTTCTTGCAGTCAACCTGGCTGCCAAGCTTGGCACACATGAGGAACGCGCCGCTGAGCTTGCGATTGAGGGAATAAGTCGGTGCGGGCGGGGGCGTGAGGCGTTTCTCGAGCATGACGGGGATGTTGGCCCTTACTTCGTCCGTCACCGTCTGCTTGCTGAAGTCGTAAAGACCTTGGTGCTGGAACGGCCGCGCCAGCGCAGACATGCTCGCAATGTGCGCGTCGACCATGTCCGGCTCCTCCTCGCCCGTCAGATACCCGAGGGACTGGGACTCGGCCACCATCGCCGGCTTGTCGCCCGACAGCGCAGCGGACAGGAGCTTGTACCACCCCGCCATGAACTCGGGTGTATACTCGCGACTGGCACCGAAGTCGATCAGCTGGATCCGCCCCGAGGACGGGAGGAAGAGGAAGTTGCCCCAGTTCGGGTCCGTCTGCATGAAGCGGAACTTGAAGAGTTCCTCGAGACAGAGGCGGAGCACGTTGGTGCCGATCTGGCCATTAGCTAATGATTCGAGAGGTGCGAAGCTGTCCGTGCAGGACAGCCGCCATGGGACAGCCTGCGGCTGCCCCCGGTTACATACCAGATCACGCTGCTCCTGCGTCAGGTTGCGGAGCTTGCTGAGCGGCCGTCCGTCGGCCCACTCCGTCGTGAGGACGCGCTTCGACGTGCACCCCTCAATGACCCTGGGAACGTCGAAGACGCTGTCGCCCTCGAGCAGGGCGGCAAACTTCTTGCCCGCGTCCGCCTCGCGCTCGTAGTCGCACTCGTCCTCGAGCTCGCGCTTCATGACCGCAATCGTGTTCTGGAGGTACATGCCCTTGGGCAGCAGGGCGCTCCCCCGGAGCACGATGGAGAGGTTGGCAATGTCGGAGCCAATACTCTCCGCGACGCCGGGGAACTGCACTTTCACCGCGACGTGGGTGCCGTCCTTGAGCGTTGCGCGGTGCACTTGTCCTATACTCGCGGCGGCCACGGGCGTCCGGTCGAACGCGAGAAACTTGGCCTGCCACTCCGGCCCGAGCTCGGCGGTCATGACGCGGTCGAGCTGCCAGTCGGGCATGTAGTTTGCGTGCGCCTGGACTTGCGCGAGCACACGCTCGAGCTCGGGGGGGAGGATCGTGTTGTCTTGGATACTCATGAACTGGCCGAGCTTGAGCGCTGCGCCGCGCATACGGCCCAGCGTGGCGACCAGGCGGCGCACGTTCGCGTCACTCATGAACACGCTGCCCTGGCCGCCGCCGCCGGTCGTGCGGCGAAATGTCTCCCCGGCTGCACCGAGGGCAAGCGAGGCGCCGAGGGAGCCGTAATGGAACAGACGTCCGAGGCGGGAGGAGGGCACAGCCGACGAGCGGAGCACGACAGGCACCTGGGCGTCAGTTATCTCTCCGAGCAACACAACTTACGTCCTCGGGGTCCGCCTCGACTTGCGGCAGGTACGTCATCGGGTCGACGCTGGGGTCGACGACGAACGGCTTCTTGACCTCCGGAGTCGCCGCGGCAACCGCGGGTTTCGGCGTCGGCGTCGGGGCAGCCGCCGTCTTGACAGCGGGGGCGACGGGGACGGGTCTCGGGCTAGGCTTGGCAGTATACTGGCTCTCGAGCTTGTCCGCTTGCTTCTGCAGCGCCGCGACGGTAGCCGACACTGCCGCCGGCCTCTCCACCTGCGCCGGCTTCTTCTCCACCTGCGGCTGCGCCTTCACCGGCTGGGCCGGCTCGTCAAACACCTCAACCTCGACGTGCCGACGGGGGTCGGACCACATCTCATCCTGCTCCTTGATGTCCTGGTGCTCGTGGGCGGGTCCGGTGGGCGGGCGCGAGGTGCTCGGCGGCGCTCGTGGCGGAGGGTATGGCGGGGAAAGGCGCGGGTGCGCGGCACGGCCGGCGGTGGCCGGTAGACGACGGGGTCCTCGTAGATCTGCGGGCGGAGGGAGGGCGAGGCCATCATGACCGCCTCCTCGGCCTGGAGAGCTGCGGCGCGGGACCACACGCGGGCCGCCGCGCTCAGCATGCCTTTGGACATGGTGCACCGGGGTGAGGCTGGGCGAAGGTTGCCGAAGCTTGTCGGTAAGGTTAAGCGGAATAAGCTGCGGGGAGAGGGCTGAGACAAGGGGGGGTGGTGGTCGGAGTGAGTCGGTGAGTAGTCGGTGTAGACTGCGGTGGATGCCGAGTGGTGCCCCGAGAGAGGACAATGGAGTAGTAATGTTGTTGTTGCAGATGGGCGGCGGCGTGAGAGCACTGTCGTTCGGCATGTGTCTGTCTGGCTCGGCTCGCTCCCAATCAGTGAGAGAGTGATCATGTGGCATACCATGCACTGGGTGGGGGCCGGCGGTGTCCGGCTCTTCCCGGCAAATGACGAGCCGCCATTCGCCCATATCCCCGGTCCACACAGAGTAGTCATCCACTGCGCCTCTGCTCGCTCACGCACGCGCACACAGTCCATCGGCGACATCCACGACACCTGACACATACCCTCTCGCTGTCTGGCCATCACTACTCACAGCGACACCGGCCGTGCCCGACCGATAAGATCCGGCTATCACCCGTACCTCGCTGTCATCGTTCCTTGATTTCTACCTTGCACATCCTCCTTTGTCTTTTTCCTCCCTTCCTTTCCACCATCCATCCATCAACAGCAATGTACCGCCACTCCCTCCGCCTCGCGCGGCCAGCCGTCCGCTCGGCGCCTCGCGTCCTCCGCGCCGCCCCCTCGGCCCGCGGCTACAGCACCGGTAACAACGGCAACAACAACGAACAGCCCAAGGTCGATCTGAAGCGCCTCGCGCTCGGCGGCGCCGCTGTCGGTCTCGTCGCGGCCCTCGCGGCCGGATACGCCCGGAGCAATCCCACGCGGCTCGACGGCACGCCCTGCGTCGAGGTGATTGAGACATTTGGCGCGCCCTGGGAACCCGTCCACGCCATCGAGCAGGACGACCCGAAGGTGAGTTGCGGGCCAGGCGTCGGCCGCAGGCCGATGCGGCGGATGCCGAGAGAGAGCAAGACGACACACATGCTCGCCGGGCAGAAGGCGCGATAGCCTGCAGTGCGGCAGCAGCAGAAGCATCTCGGCCTAGCGGCCTCGATACCGGGCCTTTGCTGACGGCAGAACCCCATGCGTATCCGCATGGCGACCTGGGTCTCAAACATGCAGGACCACATTGTGAAGACTCTGGAGGCTGTGGAGGCCTCAGCGCCTCCAGACGGGGAGCACGAGGCGCAGACCTTCCTGCGTGACCACTGGATCCGACCTTCGGGCGGCGAGGGCTCGTCGTGTGTGCTCCAGGGCGGGCGCGTGTTCGAGAAGGCGGGCGTGAACGTGTCCATTGTCGAGGGCAAGCTCTCCAAGGCGATGCAGACGCACATGAGGCAGGAGCACGACAGCATCCCGATCAGCGACGAGCCGCTGCCCTACTTCGCCACTGGGATCAGTATCGTGATCCACCCGCGCAATCCCCACGCGCCCACCTGCCACCTGAACTACCGCTACTTTGAGACGGCCGACCCGAAGGATCCCTCCAAGACGCTGGCGTGGTGGTTCGGCGGCGGGTCCGATCTGACCCCGACATACTTCTACCCCGAGGACGCGGAGCACTTCCACAAAACGCTCAAGGAGGCGTGCGACAAGCACGATCCGGCCTACTACCCGGCGTACAAGAAGTGGTGCGACCGGTACTTCTACCTGCCGCACCGGAAGGAGACGCGCGGCGTGGGCGGCATCTTCTACGACGACCTGACGTCCACCTCGCCGATCCACGGGGGCAGGAATCCAAGCCAGGAGGACATCTTCGCCTTTGCCAAGAGTGCCTCGGCCTCCTTCCTCCCTGCCTATGTGCCCATTGTGCTCAGGAGGATGAACACGCCCTACACCCCTGCCGAGCGGGAGTGGCAGCTCATCCGCCGCGGACGCTATGTCGAGTTCAACCTGCTCTACGACCGCGGCACCAAGTTTGGCCTCAATGTGCCCGGCGCGCGCATCGAGAGTATCCTCATGAGTCTCCCCGAGACGGCAAAGTGGCAGTACATGTGCCCTACCGGTGATGTCAAGGGCAGCCGCGAGGAGGAGCTCATCAAGGTCCTCAAGGAGCCGAGGGAGTGGGTCAAGTGAGCGGCGAGCGAAGCGCGGAGCGCGGAGCGCGGAGCGCGGAGCGAGCGCAAGTCGAGTTTCGAGTCGGCCAGACGAGGGAGCGTTGAGTGAGTGCAGGAAGTGGCGTGGACGTAGAGAATAGACAGATGTAGTAGTTTACATTCATAAAAGGCATCACTGCTCAGGTTTACGCCAATCGGTATCGCATGCATCTAGGGGTACAACATGAACAAGCAGAGACAGAGACAGAAGAGGAAACCATTAAGCACGACGAAGCTACGGTCGACATTACGCACGAGTATACTAGACTAACGCTCTCGGCGTCGGGGTCGCCGCAACCATGGGCGTCGCGGCCACAGACGCCGTGCTGAGGGCCGACGGGCGCGGCGGCCTCGCCGTGCCGGGCGCGGCGGCCTCGCCGTGCCGGGGGTCGTGAGGGGCCGACCGGGCGTCGGCGCGCCCTTACGGAGCGCCTGTGTGCGCAGGTCCTTGTTGTCGATCGCGACCGATTTGGTGCAGTTGCTCGTCTTGTAGATGCCGACGAGGCGGTGCGCGAGCTCAAACATGTCGTTGCGCAGCGAGATGACAATGAACTGCGCAGCCTGCGTCTTGCTCTGGATATAGTTGGCGACAATGGACACGTTCTTGAAGTCCAAAGCCGCGTCGATCTCGTCCATGAAGTACAGCGGCGTCGGCTTGAAGACGTGCAGCGCGAATACCAGCGCGAGCGAGGCTAGCGTCTTCTCGCCTCCGGACAGGTTGGCGATGGGGCGCCACGACTTCTTCGGCGGCATAATCGACAACACGACACCCTCGCTGAACGGGTCCATCGTGTCCACCAGCTCGATCTCGGCGTTGCCGCCCATTGTGATCATCTGGTACAGCTCCTTCAGCTTGGCACTGATCGCGCTGAAGCCGGCCATGAACTCGTCCAGGCGCACCTTGCGCAGGTCGTCGTAGCGCTGCTTTGCCGCGTCGCGGTTCTGCGTCACCGTCTCGAGATCCCGAGCACGGTCGAGGAACTCGGCCTCGCGTCGTCGGTACTCGTTCAGCACGTTCAGGTTGGGCTTCGCCTTGGAGATATCCTCCTCGAGCTGTGCAATCTCGCCGTTCAGCAGGTCCTTGTCGACCGCTCGCAGCTCGTCCGCACTGTACTCGACCAGTTCCATCGAGTTGTGCTTCTTCGGCGCCGGTGTCTCCTCGTCGTCCTCGGGGCTCGGCGTCTGCTCGTCTTCACCCTCGGGGCTCGGCGTCTTCTCCTCGTCTTCATCCTCATCGTCCTCGTCAATGTACGCCAGCTCGAGCTCGTCGTGGCGCTTAGCCCAGTGGCGATGCTTGTCCTTCGAGTCCTTCTGCAGGCGCATGTTGTCCTCGAGCTTCTGCTTGATGTCCACCTCGAGCTTCCGGAACGCGTTGACCTCGACGGACGCCTCGTCAAGCGCAGCCTTGGACTCGGCGAGCGCCTCCTGGACATCGGTCGTCGCTTCCTGGGCCTCCTGGACTTTCTCCTGGATCACAGCCAGGTCGGCCGAGCAGGCCTGCAGGTCCGCCTCGACCGCCTCAATCTCAGTGTCGCACTCGTCCAGCTTCTCCTTGTTCGCGGCGATCGCCTTCTCGAGCTTTTGCGCGGTGCGCTCGGCCTGAGCCTGGTTCACCTCGGCCTTGGTAATAGCCTCGTTGGCGAGGTCAAGGAGACCCTTCGTCGTTGTAAACTTGCTCTGGATCGCACGCAGGCGGACACCACCGACGTCGAGAATCTTGTTCTGGAGCTCCTTGATCTGCTCGTTGATCGCGCCCGTCTTCTCCTTCAACTTGTTGACCTCCTTTGTGATTGTGGCGATCTCAGCGTCCAGAGTGGCGATGCGCTTCTGGTCGGCAACGTCCGGCTTGCTCTGAGCGGTGAGCTCCGCGATGCGCTTCTCAGCCTCAGCGATGCGCTTCGAGCCCGTCTGGACGTCGAGCTGGATCTTCTCCATCTGCATCTCAATGTCAGGGATGCGCTTGCGGAGCTGCGTGACTTGCTGCTCAAGAGCCTTCTTCTCAGCCAGGAAGGCCTGAAGGTCGCCCTCGGCAATGGCAAGCTCCTGCTCGTAGCGGTGCACGACTTCGGGAGCGACCTTGTCGGCCTTGAACTTGGAGCTCATACCGCCGCGGGCGACGCGGTTGCCACCACCGGACATGGTTCCAGAGGGGTCAATGAGCTTGCCGTCGAGGGTGACAACTCGCCAGCGCTTCTTGCCAAAACCGATACGCTGAGCCTGCTCGAGGTCCTTGGCAACAAGCGTGTTGAAGAGTCCCTTGTAGAAAGCAGGGGCAAAGCGGGGGTCCTTGGGCTTGATCAGGTCAAAGAGTCGGGGTACGTTCTCGGGCGTCTCGATGCGGCTGAGGTCATGCGCGGGGAGCTTCTCGAGCACCATGAAGGAAGCACGACCGACGTTGCCCTTGCGGAGGTGCTCGATACAGGCCTGACCCTGCTCAACCGTGTCTACGACTAGGTTGTTGAGTGCACCGCATGCAGTGGTGACGGCGACATCGTACTTGTCGTCAATGACACCGAGGTCGCCGAGGCGGCCGTGGAAGCCCTTGATACGACCCTGCGCCTTGAGCTTGTTGAGCGAGGCAAGGACGGCGTTCTCTGACTTGTCCGCGGCGAGCGAAGCCTTTGCGTCGTCGGTCTTCTGGCGAGAGGCAGAGACCTTGGCGCGGAGCTTCTCAGACTTGGCGTTCATCGACTCGAGCGTCTCCTCGGCCTCGGCGAGCTCCTTCTTGGCCTTGGCCGCCTCCTTCTTCAGAGCGGCATACTCCTCATGCTTTGACTGATCACCATCGCGGACGGCCTGCAGCGCAGCGTGAGCCTCCTCGAGCGCCTCCTGCGCGCCAGTCGCCTTTTGCGCAAGCAGATCGCGCTCTGACTGGGCGACGTCGATGGCGGACTGCTTCTCGTTGATCTTGGCCGTCCAAGGCTCGAGCTCGCGCTGCTTCGCCTCGATCTTGGTCGTGAACTCGTCGGTCTTGTCCTTCAGGCTGTCGCGAACCTCCTCAAGCTCCCGCTCCTCAGCCTCAAGCTTGACCTCGAGGTCAGCGACCTTGGCGCGGTTGGTCTCCAGCTGACCCTCGCAGTTCTGCACAGTGCCGAGAGCCTCCGACCTCGCATGCCCGTCCTCAGTGACCGACTTCTTAAGCTTCTTTTGCTTTGAGACGAGATGCTTCTTCTTTTCGGAGAGACCGACCTCCTCCTTCTCAATCTTCTTGGCGTCCTTGACGAGTGCGTCAGTGAGACGCTTGACTTCCTCAAAGTCTGCGAGCTTGGCGTCGTAGCCTTTCTGGAGGTCCTCAATCTGTGCGAGATGGTGGGCGTTGCGCTCTTGCTCCTCGGCGAGCTGAGCATTGAGCTGGTCGATGGCCTTGGTGGTGATCTCGATGTTGCTCTGGAGCGTGTGCATGTGGTATTGCCACAGGAGGGACTTCTTGCGAGTGAGCTCGTTCGTGTCGCGGAGGTAGTCCTCGGCCTCGCGCTTCTTGTCTTCGAGCGTAGCCTTCTCGCGCTCGACGACACGGAGACGGTTCATCTTCTCACCGCGCTCCTCGTTCAGACCCTCGACCTCCTCGGACGCCTGCTCGATGGCTTCCTTGTACTTGGCGGTACCGATAATATCCTCCAAGTACTCGAGAAGACCGTCCTCGTGCTCGTTCTGCGCCTTGGGCTTCATGAGGGCGATCGACTCGACCTCACCCTGGAGAATCAGGAAACGGTTGTGGTCAAGGTCAATGCCCTTGCCCTTCAGAAGCGTCGTGATCTCCTTGTGCGTACTCGTCTTGTCGTTGATCGTGTAAGTCGACGAGTTGTTGCGGAACGCGGTACGCTTGACGACCAGCTGCGAGTTGGGCACAACGAGATAGTTGTCCATGCCGGGCTAAAGTTAGCCCCATCTAAGCAGCACACTCACCAGGTCCACAATCTCCTTGAACCACACCTCGACGGAACAGTTCGAAAGACCCTCCTTGCCAGCAGAGTTGTGGATCAGCTCGCTGAGCTTGCCCTGACGCATCTTGCTGGCACGGAAACCGAACACGAACAGGAGCGCGTCGATCGTATTACTCTTGCCACTTCCGTTGGGGCCGACAATGGCAGAGAAAGACTTGTGGAAGGGGCCAATCTCTTGACGGCCGGCGTACGACTTGAAGTCGTTGAGGACGAGCTTGTGGATGACAAGTCGAGGCTTCGGCGGGGCTGCAGTGGGAGCGGCCGGAGTTGCGACGGTGGGAAGCGGGACAGCGCGGATGGGCGTCTTGGGCGGTAATAAGTCGCGGGGGATGTCAGGCGACGACTCGGGCGACCCTCGTCGAACGGTGCGGTCACCGTCGTCGCGCCCCTTCCCCTTCGGAGTCTGCGGTGCCCGCGGGGTGCGCATGTTCTCATCGTTGTCATGCTCCGCTTCGGGCTCGGGCGTCGCGCGCTCGCTGAGCGAGTCTGGCGGCGGCGTCGGTAGCGAGTGGTACGTCGAAGGCGTCTGCGTAATGGATGACCTCGATCGCGCAGAGGGAGCAGTCACATAGTCCTCGAGGTCCTCCTCCGACGAAGAATCCGACTCGACCACCCGCTTCTTCTTCGGCTTCGCCGCCTTGGCCTCCTCCGGCTCGGGCGAGGGGATGTTACCGCTGGCGCGAGTACTCCGCCTCAAAGGAGCACGAGAAACCGGCACCTTCTTCTTGGCGACGGTGCTCGGCTTCGGAAGATCCTCCTCGCTCTCGCTGTCCTCGCCGGGGAATCCGCCGTGCGAAGCTTCGGAGCGGACCGGGGAGAGCACGGTAGCCGACGCTCGTGACCGGGTCGAACGTGTCGAAGTGGATGTTCTCGGTGCGGTCTCGGCGGACCGGGTTGTTCTCCTCGGCGGCATGGTGGATGGGGTCGGTGCGGTGTATGTCAGTGGCGCGTCTCGACCACTGTGGTTGTTTGTTGTTGTTGATGTCAACAACAGAAAGCACACGCGAGACGGTGCCTGGCGGGGATGGGATAATTCCGCGAGTGGCAGTAGGCACGTGGGTCGGAGGGTTTGAACCCGCTTAGTGGTCCTGGCACGCCTACGATACGCTTAAGTGGAGGCACCGCTCTACCGGCTACCGTCTAGTGTACCTGGGTGCGAGGTCCTACAGCGATCCTGGATGGGGGCCGCTGGATGCCCGGAGTCGGCGAGTGCGAAATGCGGCGTTCCTCTGCCGATAGGCTGGACTATGATGTAGCAGAGGTCCGACCCTTGATGGCGTGCCACCCAACAGCCGTTAGCGCAGATCGCACAAGATCGGTGTCCTCGTCGATGGACACGGACAGGCTGCACAGTCCTGCACGGCCTGCCGTCACGCCTCCTTGCATGGGACGCACTATCAGAACCCAGAGGTGCACAGGTATGCGAATCATCGCTTTGAAACTGCAGCCCATCGCGAAGCGGCGGCCACTTCTCGGGCATGCCTGAAGCGGATGCCGCTTTCACTGCCCATTGCAAACAAACCTGCCAGCGTGTCACGAAGCATGCATGGCGCATTCTACATGCTGCAGAATGCAGATACAGTTCTTGAATGGGAGTCGTCGATGCGTGACGCTGTCCCAACGGACAAGGGTTGGTGCCACAAGACTCTATTCGCCGCTGAATGGAGTGGCGGGAGCAAAATAACTTCAGCCAGGCGTGGACTTGCTTGCACCCTGGGCCGTGCCAGCCAGGCCAGCCAGGCCAGCGCAAGCAGCGCCCGCGCCAGCGCCAGCCTAACTGCGGCGACGACCAACAGCTCAGCTCAACCACTCGTACTGGCCAGAGACAAAGACCACCCATCTAACCTCCGCCTGTGTCTCCTCTCTCGACCCTCCTTTATCTCGCCAGCACCGATCCGCCTTGGCCATTCTTTCACCTCCTTCGTGCTTGGTCTTCTCACGAACAGAGCCCGGTCCAGGTTCAACGTAGCCATCGGCTCTCCTTTCCTTCGCTTCCTTCCCGACTCGACCTCTTCAAGACAACTTTCAAGATGAGTTGGCAGCCTGCCCAGGAAGGCCTCAACGAGGTCTTGAAGATGCTTCGGGACTCGATGAGCGCCGACACCGCCACCCAGAGGGCCGTCACCACTGTACGTCCAAGCTAGCCGTCGTGCATCGCATAATTTGCTAACCATCGCCAGCGTCTTGAAGAACTTCGTCATGTTCCCGACTTCCTCGCCTACCTCTCGCACGTCCTTGTCCACGCCACCAACGAGGATGCTGGCCACCGTGTCATCGCTGGTCTTCTTCTGAAAAACGCTCTGATCCAGCGTCATGGACCGGCGTCGACTGAGGCCGACGCCCGCGCCATGGCCTACGTTAAGAGCACGGTCTTGCTCGGACTGGGAGAGTCCAACGAGAAGGTCCGACACACTGCCGGTACCACCATCATGGCCATCTTGTACAACGAGGAGACTGGTGCTTGGCCCGAGGCCCTCGACGCTCTTACGAAGGGCATGGGCTCGCAGGATGCCAACCTTGTTGACGTGAGTTTTGATGGCCCACGACCGTGACTAACGTGACAGGGTGTTTTCAACACTTTCCAAAAGCTCTCTGAGGACTGCCCTCATCGTCTGGACATGACTGTTTCGGGCGCGAACCTCCTTGACCACCTCGTTCCCCAGTTCATCGCCTTTGCCGGCCACTCCGACCCCAAGATCCGTCTGTACGCTCTCGAGACCCTGCAGTCGCTGTCTGCCCTCCGGATACCCTCCATTAACGCCAACATTGATGCCTACCTGCAGTCTCTCTTCCAGCGTGCCTCTGACCCGTCCGCGGACATTCGCCGCACCGTTTGTGCCGCGCTTGGTCTCATCCTCGGCAGCCGTCCCGACAAGCTTGTCCCGGAGATGAAGAACGTCGTCGACTACATTGCTTACTGCACGACCGACTCGGACGAGACTGTTGCCCTGGAGGCTTGCGAGTTCTGGCTCACGTTCGCTGAGGACCCCAATCTCAAGGAGCAGCTCCGCCCCTACCTCGGCAAGGTTGCCCCTCTCCTGCTCGAGGGCATGAAGTACTCGGATATCGACCTTCTGTACTTGGACAACGACGAGGAGGACGAGGCGGTTCCCGACAAGGAGACCGACATCAAGCCCCGTGCTTACGGCGGCAAGTCCCACGGTGCCCACGAGACCAACGAGGCTTCCGCTTCGAGCGGTGGTGCCGGCAAGTCGCGTGAGGCTGCTGACCGTGCCCTCGACGATGACGATGAGGATGATGATGATGACTTTGATGACGACGACGAGGACGGAGCTGCCGAGTGGAACATTCGCAAGTGTTCCGCGGCTGCTCTCGACGTCATGGCCGTCTCCTTTGGCAACGACCTCCTCGAGATCCTCTTACCCTACCTGAAGGAGCGTCTGTTCCACGACGACTGGCGCTACAGGGAGTCTGGTATCCTCGCGCTCGGTGCGATCGCCGAGGGCTGCATTAACGGTCTCGAGCCCCACCTGTCGCAGCTTGTGCCCTGGCTCATCACCGCCCTCAAGGACAAGAAGGCTCTCGTCCGCTCGATCACCTGCTGGACTCTTGGCCGTTACTCCGCCTGGATTGTCGCTGTTTCCGCCCAGGACAAGCAGACCTTCTTCATCCCGACCATGGAGGGTCTCCTGCAGATGGTTCTCGACTCGAACAAGCGTGTCCAGGAGGCTGGATGCTCCGCCTTCGCGACCCTCGAGGAGGAGGCCGGTGGCGAGCTCGTCCCCTTCCTCGAGCCCATCCTGCGCAACCTCACTTACGCGTTCAGCAAGTACCAGCAGAAGAACCTCCTTATCCTCTACGACGCCATGGGAACGCTTGCCGACTCGGTCATGGGCGCTCTCGGCACTCCCCAGTACATGGAGATCCTCATGCCCCCTCTCATCGAGAAGTGGATGTCGCTCAGCGACTCGGACCCTGACCTCGTGCCGCTCCTTGAGTGTCTCTCGTCGGTCACGCTCGCCGCCGGCAAAGCGTTCGGCCCGTACGCCCAGCCCGTCTACCAGCGCTGCATTTCGATCATTCACCAGTCGCTCATGCAGTGGGACGCCTTCACTGCCAGCCCCGACACTATCGATGAGCCCGACCGCACCTTCATCGTCGTCGCCCTCGACCTCCTGTCGGGTCTTGCCCAGGGTCTCGCGGACGAGATGCCCTCTCTCATTGCCAGCGCCGAGCCTCCTCTTCTCCAGCTCGTGGCGATGTGCCTGAACCACTTTGAGCCTCCCGTCCGCCAGTCGGCCCACGCCCTCCTCGGTGACATGGCCATGACTTGCTTCCCCCTGCTTCGCCCCCACGTGCCCCAGCTCATGCCCGCTATCATCGAGCAAATCACGCCGGAGCCGCCTACCGAGTGCATCTCGGTGTGCAACAACGCCGCCTGGGCTGCGGGTGAGATTGCGATCCAGTACAAGGGTGACGCTTCTCCGATCGAGCCTTTCGTCGACGACCTCATCAAGCGCCTCATCCCTATTCTGCTCAACAGCAAGTCGCCCAAGTCGCTCTCTGAGAATGCCGCCGTTACCATTGGTCGTCTCGGACTCGTCTGCCCGAGCCTCGTCGCCCCGCACCTCGGCACCTTTGCTCAGGCGTGGTGCATCGCCCTGTGGGAGATCAAGGACAACGACGAGAAGGACTCTGCGTTCCGCGGCTTCTGCATGCTCATCGGTGCCAACCCGCAGGGTCTCGAATCGAGCTTTGTCTGGTTCTGCAACGCCGTGTGCAAGTGGCAGCACCCGTCGCGCGAGCTGGACAACATGTTCCGCCAGATTCTGCAGGCGTTCAAGGCTCAGCTGGGAGACGAGGGCTGGAATGCGCAAGTCGCTGCGTTCCCGTCCGTCATCCGAGACCGCCTTCGTGAGCGTTACCAGGTGTAAGCACCCGCTTGCTTGCTCCTTGTACTTTATGATTGTCCGTGTCCTCACATGCCGACTGCCCACTTGTCGGGCCCAGTCAGCCCTGTTACCCGCGCCGCTATACCCCACTTTAGATTAGGCCATCAAGCATCTATACCATCCATACAATTTTTCCCGCGTCTGCCTGTTGTTGTTTGAGGACGACAGCCAGAGCCAGCTCCCATATTACGTAGACCTCATGCGGGCTCCCCCGTCCGCTCATCCCAATATACAGCATCAAACCTCCTCGTTACGGCGCGAGGCCTTTCATAGCAGCCCCCACCCGTCCATAGCATTTCTCGAGTTCCATACGATGTCAGTGTGAATGAAGTCACGATGAAGCAACAGTGCCACGCAACGGAAGCAAATTTGTTTTGACTTTTGCCACTCCCTTTCGTCATGGTCGCTCCTCCACCTATGGGCTCTGCATCCACTCACACACCCATCAGCAAACATGGAGGACTTTGGACTCCCCATGAGCTTCGGCAAGAAGGCCAAGGGGCCTTCCGCCAAGGCGCGGACGAAGACGGTGCAGGCCAACGTCGCGCAGACGAAGCGCGAGCCCGTTGTCGTGAGTTACAGCTATGTCGAGCAACTAACATCCAGGCGCCGCCGCCCGAGAAGCCAAAGGAGGAGGCTCCGAAGGAGGAGAGCGACGAGGAGATTGGCCCAATCCCCCCCTCGACTAAGCGGAAGGCAGACGATGACAGCGACTCAGACGCCGAGCTCGAGGAGGAGGAAGATCGGACACCAGTGACGCACGAGATCGTGCTGAAGGACCACACAAAGGTATGTTTCACTCACCTGTGCGCAAGCTGACATCAGCCCGTGAGCGCTGTTGCCGTCGACCCCTCTGGTGCCCGCGTTGCGACCGGAAGCTACGACTATGACTGCAAGCTGTGGGATTTTGGAGGCATGGACGCGCGCCTGCGTCCGTTCAAGAGCTTTGAGCCCAACGGGTCGTACTTTGTCCGAGACCTTAGCTACTCGCCCGACGGCAAGCATTTGCTGGCGATCAGTGGAACGTTCTACCCCAAGGTCTTCAGCCGCGATGGCGACGACCAGAAGGAGTTCATGAAGGGAGACGTGTACATCCGTGACATGAAGACGACCAAGTGAGTCGCAGCCTGCCGATCTTGACGATCAGGCTTTTGTAACCAAAGCCCTGTCTGAGATCCTCTGAGCTGTTGTGAGTCGCCTGATTAGCTAACAAACCAGAGGACATACCGCCGAGATCAACGCGGGCCAGTGGCATCCGCACGACCGCGACCTCTTCCTCACCGCAAGCAACGACTCGACGCTGCGGATATGGGACGTGAACGACCGAAGCAAGCAGAAGCAAGTCATTGTCGTGCGGTCCAAGGAGCGCGGAAATAAGACGCACGTCACATCGTGTGCGTGGTCACCTGATGGCTCCCTCATCGCTGCTGGTAAGCTTATGGGAGTGCTTTGACAGCTAACTTCAGGCTGTCTCGACGGCACGATCCATGTTTGGAAAACGGCGTCGAACCTGGCCCGACCGGATCGGAGCTCGGAGACGGCACACGAGAAGGGACAGGAGATCACGGGCGTTGCGTTCTCTCCTGACGGGAAGAAGCTCGTCTCGCGCAGCATGGACGAGACTGTCAAGTGTAAGTTGAAGCGGAGGTACGGTGAACTGACCCCAGTGTGGGACCCGAGGTCGCCGCG
Source organism: Trichosporon asahii var. asahii CBS 2479 (assembly GCF_000293215.1). NCBI lineage: Eukaryota > Fungi > Basidiomycota > Tremellomycetes > Trichosporonales > Trichosporonaceae > Trichosporon > Trichosporon asahii. Next base: position 2,254,891 of record NW_014040874.1, on the reverse strand, counting down.
CAAGCCACTCGCTGTCGCCACAGGCATTGCGTGCCGGTACAGTGAGACGAATGTCTCCTTCTCCCCTGACGGCAAGTACGTCCTGGTGGGCACGGCGATCGACCCTCGGGACGAGACCGCGGTCGGCGAGGTGCTCTTCCTCTCGTCCGAGGACCTGAAGGTCGTGCGCCGCGTGCCAATCGCGAAAGCGAGCGTGATCAAGGTGCTCTGGCACTCGCGCATCAACCAGCTCTTCTGCACCCTCTCCAACGGGCAGGTGTACGTGCTCTACTCGCCCCAGGCGAGCATCCACGGCGCGCTCCTGCCTCTGGCCAAGATGCCGCGCAGTGGTCCGCGCGACCTGAGCTTCACGACGGCGGATCTGACGCCGGTCGTGTTCACGCCCGACGCGCATGGCGGGATCCAGAACGCATACGGGCAGAGTCTGCACCAGCAGCAAAAGGCCGCGAAGCGGTTCAAGCCCACGGAGCCCGTCTCGGGCGTGGGACGGGGTGGGCGCGTCGGCGCCAGTGCCACGGCAGGATTTGTGCAGGACGTGTTCAAGCGCCGCCTCGAGCCGACCGAAGATGTGAGTTGCATGGGTATGAGTGGGAAACTGACGGACAGCCCCGAGAGGCATTGCTCAAGTACGCGAGCGAGGAGGAGAAGAAGAAACTGCAGGCGGCGAGGGAGAAGCAGGAGCAGAACTAGAGCATAGACGAGATGTATCAGTAGCCACTAGCGGTGTAGGCGGAGGTATGTTGTGGGACCCGGAGTGAGACTGTGCGCTCAAAGGTGAGACCGGGCATTCAGCAGCAGATATCAGCAACGCTCTCAGCAAACTCCGAAGTTGGGATAGATCCCCTCGGCAACTTGCATCGTCTGGACCGGCCTGATGCGATCTGCTCGTAGCCGTGCCTCCATGACGCACCAGTGCCGTCAGCTGGATTGTGGTTAAACTCTAGACGCAGATCGGCCCATGGCCCCCCGCGTGCTGCTATCCTCCGAGCTCCGCGCCCCGTCACCGACCTCGCTTCCCCAGCCAGGCACAGGTCACTGGCAGCCATCGGTCTAGTCCGGCTATTCACCACGACGCCGAAACCTCTGCGATAAGCCCTTGCCCCGTCCATGCCGCCCGTGCCCTGCGCTATCTAACGCTGTCTCTGGTACGCGTTTCGTTCTCAATTCATGGCTGCACGACAAGGTCTCGAATCACGCAGCGCGCAGTACGTCAAAACAGCGGTGAATTCTCTACCAGCTGAACCGGCAGTACCCGTATTCTGGTAAGGGGAGTGCAAAAGTGCCGTGATGAAGATGTCACTCCAGCCCAAAACCCTTGTACCCTTGTCACACCGCGTTCTGGGCTGGCTGGGCTGGACGCCCACACCGCCGGCCCAAGGCACCGAGGCACGACTGGGCCAACGCTGAATTAGATTACGCTTTCTCACCCTGGTTTTCTCACGTAGCGGTTCGTTTGTCGTACCACCAGCTAGCTGGTCCAGTCACTGATCCTAAGCTTGCCGCCGGCGCGCGGCGGGCAGGTGAGCGGGCTGCTCCGATCCATGCAGAATATATAGCAAGCTCTGGAACGAGCGTGTGACCGCCCTCACCTCAGCTACATACACGCAACAAGAACGGAGCATCATGGATGCCTACTACCTCACCTCGACGCCGCACGGTCCGCAACACTACTACGCACAGGAGGCGCGCGCGGTGCAGACGTACTCGACCCACTGGGACTATCTGCACTGTCGCGGGGATGTCTATGGCCGGAACGTCGGGAGTAAGCAGCTACCATCTGTGGGAGGGAGGAGCGCTGACTGGGGCAGACAGATGCTGCCCGTCGATATACCAGAACGGCCATGTCTGGTGTCACTATTGTGGGGGGCTGATCGGGTGACTCCTCCGACAGCCGCTGCAGCCTGCTCCTCCTGCACCGCTGGCTGCATCGGCACCACCCACATCGCGACAATCTCGCCCTTCTCGTCCCTCACCGCGACACGGAGGCGTACGACACAAGCTCATAAAGCGGAAACACACGTAACCGACACTCTCGACACCCACGACCCGACCACGACGCACAAAACGCACTATAGACGAAATCCCATCAAGCCATCCGGGATCCGGAGCGCAGACTCAAGACTCCCACGCCCAACACGCAATACATATACGCACGAAACCCCATTGTTCACACCCCATCTGTACCCCACCCTTGTAACACGAACGAATGCACGAAAGTCTTCATCCTATGTCTTATCCTCGACGCGTCATATCTCGAGCACGCGAAATGGAGAGAGGGCCCCCAGGATCGAGGATTCCAGGAATTCGAGCCCCAGGATTCATGAATGGAAACACGAAACGCCCTGCCGTCCTCCTGCTGGCGATCGATTGGCTAGTCTAGAGTCGGAACCGTGGAGCCGAACCAACGAGACGGCGGCATGCCCTTGACGCGTGGACGCTTGATGGCGCACATGTAGGCGCGTACAGCTATACAGCCTACGGGTCCACGGATGATCGGGCTCACGACAGCACTGCTAGAGCAGCAGATAACTGCGCAAAATGCATTAACCATACTCACTCTCGAATCTCGGCCGCACGACCGCACGCTAGCACGTATGTTGGCGTAGCCAGTTCGGCCCGGACCCCACGGCTGACTTACGAGTGCTTGACACCACGTTCATGACGCCTGGACTTTGCTGGACCAGTCTCCTCGTCACCGAACGCTGTCGTTGCCCGATGGTCGGAGAACGAGGATCGCGCGGCGGCGTTGACTTCAGCAGGCACTGAGGCTCTGGGCGGTGGCGGCGGCTCGGCTTTGCCAACCGCCTGGAGGCGAGAGCCTAGTCGAAAGCGCGCGCACGCCCATCGAGGGCTGGGGTACGATAGATCGATGCAGAACTTGAGGTTAATGGCGAGAGCAGGGCTCAGAGGCGTCGGCTGCGGTGTCCTTGACGGCGGCGGATGAGGCGTCAGAGAGAAAGAGAAAGAGGAAGAGCGAGGCCACGACTCAGCTGTAACACAGTAATCGACTAACACGACACTGACGAGTGCGTGCTGATACACTCGCACACTCCATCAGGACCCCCGCAGCCTTCAACCTGTCGTAACCTGTTGTGTCGGTTGAGCGTTGACACAGGCAGCTGCACACCTTTCCTCGCACGACTCTCGCGGCCAACGCAACCGCGCACGACGGCCCCTCGTGCAGACTACCTGACTTTGTGGACAACGAGCTCCGAACTGACACGACGCTGGCTATACTGTCGCTCCCAGCCTTGCACAACGCTCGCCTCCTCGTCTGACCTCACAGTCTACCATGAGGCGATGGCGGCACTGGAGCCGAGCCCCGGCCTCATTGGGACGATGCCAAGGGCTGCGCGCTTTCGCACACTCGCACACTTGACCTTGCGACGCTCACTACGACCCAGGTCCCGTCTAGACTGACGGGAGAACTCGCACAGCATCTTGTGTGTCCTCGCACGAGGTTCCCACGGCGTGGCAAGTCTCGAGGCGCAGCTGGGCTCGGGGGACACGACATATAAGGAGTACACTTCGCCGTCTTCCCCTCTTCGTTCTTCATTCTCACCACTCGATATCGGGGTGCTCAACCACCTCCAGCACACTGCCAACACCACCACAACCCGTCCTCGACTCCTCCTCGATCCTCCTCACACCTCATCGCTGCGCTCCCCCTACGCTCTCCGACAACCTATCGCTCTCCACGTCAACACTCTCCACCGACATGTCCTCCCCGGCCGCCTTCACCATGTCGTCGCCCGAGCCCCTCCCGCCCCTCGACCCGCAGGACGAGGAGCCCTGCCCTGGCGACAAGGACGAGCGCAACGGAGGCAGTAAGCTCTCCGGTGTGGAAGGGAACAAGCTGACCGCCAGACTCGTGCGTTTCCGTGTGGGACGAGAACGATCGCTGCGTCTGTCTCTACTGCGGGGCGGAGATGCGTCCGTGACATCTTGTCACTGGCGACGTGAAGGGGTGCGAGGTGGAAGAAGGGAG
>NW_014040874.1:2121582-2250598 GCF_000293215.1 Trichosporon asahii var. asahii CBS 2479 | reverse complement strand
GGGGGGTGAATGTGAGTGGGCATCTGGCTCTGCGAAATGCGACGACTGAGCTGACCCCAGTGTGACGAGTTGGCGATGGTGGCAAGGTGGGTCAAGCTTTGATGCTCTTCTCAAGCTGACAACAGCTCGAGAAGGGCTTGATCGTGCGTATAGTTTCGCCATAGTGTATCTGCAGCGCTGCCAGTCACTGGGGGTGAGTCGAGCTATAAAGAGTAGGAAGTGCAGCTAACGACAGCGGCAGGAGGGGGGGAAGTTGAGCTCGTCGAGTGTGACTGTGTTCCACAGTCCAAGAGCACCAGTAAGTCCAGCTAGGTACGTGTTCGTCTGCAGCTGACAACCAGACCAACGGATTACGCACGAGTGGCGGTGTCAACAGAGGTGGGTTCAGCTGCGATGATACCGGAGAAAAAGCTTACGGCAGACTCGAGAGTGCGTCCCAGCTAGCAGGCGATGAATTGCGAGCTGATCCCCAGGGTACGGCAGCTGTGAAGCCATCACCAAGCTGAAACCAGGGTACGTCCAGCTGCCCAAACCTCGAGTTCGAGCTGACGACCAGGGGTGGACACGGCAAGGTCGGCAAGAAGGAGGTACGTTCAGCTGCCCAAAGCTCTAGCCATAGCTGACTCTCAGAATGGAATGACAACGACAAGGAAGTGGGTTGAATTGTAGGGTAGGGCAGGTGAGTCCAGCTTCCAAACGGCCATTAGAAGCTGACACGTCAGTTTCTTCGCCTCTCCTCGGTGTGTGCAGCTCTAATATACACATCGAAGCTGATGGCAGGGTACGTTGCAGTCCAGGCTTCACTTTGCTTCAGCTAACATGTGGCGACAGGGGTGTGAGAGGTGAGGCTAGCGTAAGTGAAGTCTTTCAGCCAACGACAGATACGCCCAGCCGCGCGTAGTCCACGGAAGTCGGCGCTTTGAGAAGGAGTATGAGTAGGGGAAGCTGAGCGATAGCAGCCGAAGCTGACAACAGACGTACAGTACGTCCAGCTACGTGGCACACAACACGAGCTGACGCCCAGCCACACGCAGAAGGTGAGGCTGATGTAGACCGTTTCAAGCTGACGACAGGGAACGTGAGTCGAGCTATAACGATGGTGAAATCTTCAAGCTGAAACCCCAGCGGAGGCCGTTTATGGTGGCGGTACGTCCAGCTAGGGAACCAGGTCTGAGCTGACGACAGAGAACGGTGACTTGCCTTGACCTGATCGCGGAAGGTACGGAAAGTACCCGTGGTCCAAGTTGGCACCGAGGTATGTGCAGCTACGTACCGCTGGTCAGTAGCTGACTTGGCAGCGAGAAGCTCAGTGGGTACGTACAGCTAAGCAGTAATTCCACAGCTGACGACAGGGCACCATCCATAACCGGCACCACTGTCTTAAGTGCAGTGCCGTGGCCCCCGGGTTGATAAGAGGTAAGACAGTTTCGATGCTAATGACGAACTGACATCAGGTATGCAGCTGCACAGGTATCGTAGAGCTGACGGCTCAGCCGAAGCGGACAAGTAGGTGCAGCTAAACAGTCCTCGTGCCCAAGCTGACAGACAGGGTAGGTCCAGCTTCTTGGCTCGTCCAGCCTAGCTGATTCTCAGCACCGGTACGCTACCACGATAAGTGTGACAGCTAACGGCAGGGTACATATGCTCTGGTATCAAGACAACGGCGACACGGCATCGAGTGAGTCCAGCTGTGCCGAGACAGAGGCCGAGCTGACGCGCAGGTGGGTGCAGCTCCCAACCCTCCACCGCGAGCTGATCTCAGTGGGTCCTGAGCATGGACACGCGTCGGCCTTAGACGACAAAGATGGAGACAGAGCGTAAGCTGATCCAGATGTGCATGGAGCTGACGATCAGAGTGTGTACCAGCTACTTGGCGTTCCTTGTAGCTGACTCCAGGCTCGTTCAACTACAAGTCTGTTACGTGTCGTTGGCCCCTGGGCCAGGCCCCTACCCACGTCGTCTGGACGACACAGGCGTCAGATGTGAGCTTCCTGGTTGCAGCGGTAGAGCTGACAACAGTCGCGAACACCGACATGGTGAGCTTGATGCTCCTGCTCAATAGCTGATCCCAGGCCCTCGATGACACTGTAAGCTACCAGTCCCCTACCGGCGTAGCTGACCGCAGCCCGAACAATGGCACGAGTAAGCTCTTTGTCGCTCATGGTCAATAGCTGAACCCCAGTCCTACAACGACATATGACACGGTAAACTTGCCGCTCTTAGTCGATAGCCGACCCCGGCCCTTCCACGATACCGTAAGCTTTCTGCCCATCGTTCTTTAAGCTGAACCCAGCCTGAACGATGAATGATGACACAAGTAAGCTCTTTGCCGCTCATGGTCAATAGCTAATCCTCAGTCCAAAGTCCCCACGAAAATCGTAAGCTTTCAGCTCCTTCTTGCGAAACTGACACCCAGCCCCTTCCGTCCCTGTATGTCCATAGACCAACAACAACGACGCGACACGACTCCTCACGCTTCTGTATGCACAGCTCCCATTGTACATAACCATGCCATTGCTGGGAGACTGACGATGCGCTCGTTCGAGTCCACCTACTTATGCGATGCAGAGGTGGTGTGGAAGTGCACGGCAGCAGCGATGAAAGACGCGATAGAGCTGAAGACCGTACCCGGCAGCCACACGGTTGATGGGCCCGATGGCGGCGCGCGAGCCAGTGTCAGTGGCGGCGGACCGAGCGACAGCCCAAGCGACGGTCAAGCCATCGCGTCCAGCGAGCACAACCCTGGCGGCGGGCACGACAATTCCGACGGCGACGACGATCCCAGCATCTGTCCCCTCCTGCGCGATACAGAGGGACCTCGTGAGTCCCCCTTCCTCTGCCCTGTACTGACACCAAGGGCACTGCGTCGTACGCCGCCGGCGCTGGTCCCTCCGCTATCGCTGCATCGTGTGTGGCCGTTCCTTTGGCGCCTTCGCGCGCCACTTGCCCTGGGGCGGCATCCCGCTCCCGGAATGGTTTCGCGTGCCGTGGCGGAGACATCCGCAGAATGCCCCGCCGCCGCCGCCGGCGACACCGTCCGAGGACTCGTCTGTGCTGAGGACGCTTCCGCCGTAGTCCCCCTGATGTTGGCCGGATTCCCATGTTCGACACGTTTACCCGTCCACGAACACGTTTATCCGTCCTACACACTCTGTATTGGAGACAGAACTTGATCACAGTAAGCGAGAATGTGGCGCTGAATTGGAATGCATGCGATCGATGGAGTGGAACGTGGACAAGCTGCGACGCGTGGTGGAGGTATGTTAAACTGGGAGGGTGGGAAATAGCGAAAATGCACGTTCATGCGCCACTCTGCACCACCACGATACAACGGCACGGCACGCTCCGAGCTCCATGGGCTCCGCGGTATGAAGCGAGACTGACGCGCGGGGCATGACGCGTCTCGCTTCTGAGCTGCTGACACGTCCCGACATGACAGACCTGACAGGCCTGACACGCATGCACGCGTCAGGCATGCATGGCATGCATGGCATGCTGGCGCATTGCAAACGGCATGTGCAACAAGCAGCAGGAAGGGAAGGGACGCGGGGGCAGATTTGCAACGGAGCGCCACCCGTGCCGTGTGTGTGCATTGTGGTGCCCGTGTGGTGCGGTTAGCCGAGCGCGGGTGCGGGCGAGATAGGGGGGATGGTATGGTGGCGAGGGTGCAAAAATTGGCAGATAATTGGTCAAAATTGGGATCAATCGCTGATCCTCGCTGTAGGGTGACTGCGCTCAGCCAGCCAGCATGACGCGAGTGCGCACCAAAGGAGGGATTTGAGGACCCTGGCGGCCTGGACCCTGGCACAATGCAGCCAGTCACGGCACGAGACCCGAGACGCTGACTTTTAAAACTGGTTCCGTGCCTGGCCAATGACTGCGGACGGCACTTTGAGGTTTGAGTCGATAGAGTGCCCAGATACGGAAGATGACGGAAGCTGCGGAAGCATCGAGAATTTTTTCGACCCCCCATCTACAAAGTGGCGAGGTCGTATATAAGTACTTTTGGGCATTTTTTCGCTACCTCCACCCACTCTCTCAACCCCCTCCACCTCCCCTCCTCTCGTCCAATCAAAATGGTGCCTGCTTGTGCTGGATTCGCTGGCGTCAACGCTGGACGTAAGTCTTCATAGCCTCCACCTCCACCTCCACCCTCACCATCCATCCACCCGTCCATACCATCTCACCTCCACTTCGTCATGCATGCAACACCGAACCCGTTCCATAGTTTCATGATACTTACTCCCTCCTTAGGTGACTGCCAGGCTCACCGCGTCGGCGGCGCCTCGCGCTGCGTCTTCTGCGACCGTGCCATGCGCGCCGTCCAGTACGTCTCGCCTCGCCCCGCACCCAAGCTCTCTCGCCGCAAGCGCTCGAGCCCCCCTCCCATCCCGAACATCAAGTTCCCCAAGGTCTACTAGGTTTCTCTTTTTCTCTTCATCTCTTGTGTCCATCATCGTCTCCACCGGGTTCCTGTTGTATCCATTATCACCTTTCCGCTCAAAATACCGAAACAAACCATCACGCATTATCGAAACACAAAACGAAAACAACACGTACCAGAGTGTAGCATCACAATCAACAACAACAACAAAGCGAAAAAGATGAACAATTAAGAATACCACTCTATTATAATGTCTAGCCCGCTGCATGCTGCATCGTACTGACAATGGTCTCACTGCAATTAACTTGAAGTCTCGTGAGGAAATCAAGGCGTGGTGCCACTCGCAGCTGCGCCTGTTTCGCGTTTCATCTGCCTCCGGCGGAGCTCCATAGTCGCCACCCACCACGAGCCTGGCGCTACTCTCCGAGTCGACCAGCTTGGCAGCGGCCGTGCACGGCGCGAAGCAGTGCCGCTCGGTGCACGCACGCCAGTCGTGCTCGGTGCATTTGCGCACACAGGTGCGACCCGAGAGTCAGCTATGGCTCAGCTCAGCTCGTCACGAGGCGTGAGGCCCGTGGGCGGTGCTTCCTTCGCGTGAGACTCGTGCGAGCGAGCATCGTCGACATCTGCTGTCAACTTCCACTCTCCCTTCTTTCCTCTTCCACCTCAAGCCTCCCACCCTCAATCCACCTTTGGCTGCGAACACGTCTCGATCTCCGGCCCTCGGCCCTCGGCTCCCTTCCAGCGTTCGGGGTGTTACGACTCGTCAGCGCCGCCGCCGCCATCGACACCATCAACGCCATCGACAGAGTGCTCGTCACGTGGCGATCTGGATCGACTGTGGCTGCGGGAACGACAGACGGTCGAGAACGCCGCAATGTATCGACTCTGCAGAGGCGACAAGCAGGGGTATAATGTTGGTCGTGAGTATCACCTCTTCTTCAAAGACCCGTTCTCCTCTCTTCCGTGTAACGAGCATATCCCTCCATTGTCCCGCTCATTCTTTCTCCTCCCTCCATCCTCCCTCCATTCCCCCGCCGCCATCAGATAGCCCAGTCCAGCTGACAGACAGGTCCCTGCCGCCCCCGACCCCGCGAGCCAGCATTCCAGCACCACGCCTACTGCGTCATCTGCGCGAGTGTGCTGCCCCGGCCGCCGTACGACTTCACGCTCTGCGCGGGTTCCTCGGAAGAGGACGCAGAGTACGTCGACAATGTCGAGATCGAGCGTGCCGTGAGGCGGTTGCCGTTCCTCAAGTCCAGCTCTGGTGACGGGAAGCGGTCAATCTGGGGCGTCATTGGCGGATCCAAGGGGAAGAGTGGACAAAGCGGAGCCGGAGCCCAGGACAGGAATAATGGGGGACAAGAAGGACAAGGGCTGAAGGGAGGACAGGGGACGCAGGGAGGGGGGAAGGTGTTTGAACGGGGGGTGCGCGGAAACAACGGGGCACAAGGAGTGCCCGCAGGAGTGGGACAAGCACAAGGAGCACAAGTCGGGGAGGATAAGAGGTAAGTCCGCCCCAGAGGGACACAGGACCAGGACGTATCTGAAAGCGCAGAGAGTGGGCGACCCGTGTAAACGCGGCGATTGCAGCACGGCGGGCCCAGCCCCAGTCCCAACCCGAAGGCCAGCCAGACCTCCGGCGCAAGCACAGCGGGAGCTTCACGCTGTACGGTCTGTCTCGCTCCAACAGTCGCGGAGACGGCGGAGATATCGGCCGGAAGTCTGGCGTCAACGGCGGGAAGACTGGCAAAGGGGGCAGCGGGGGCCGGCCAGGCAGCGACGAGCCCGAGGTCTGGGTCGTTAGTCGGCCCAAGGTCGTCCAGCCCCGGGGACCGGCACGATGCAGGTCTCACGCACATACGCCCAGCGGACTTGCGCGGTGTATCACCCCCGAACCGGAGCGGGAGATGGTCACCGTTTCCCTTGGATTGGGACTTGGACGACTGGGACCGTTTGCGATCAGCAAGGGCGGCATCACAGAGAAGGAGCAGAAAGCAGCGAGGAGGAACAGTCGCTGGAGCCTGAGGCGGAGCAGCGTCTCCAGTCTTAAGAGCATGAGGAGCACAGCGAGCATGCAGAGTAGAGCAAGCGAGAGGAGCACAGCAAGCACGACGAGCACGGCTAGCATAGCAACCACAATGAACGGGGATATGAACCCGCCCACCACGACCACCACCGTAAGCACTGGAGCGGCGAATGCGAACACCCAGAAGGGCAAGACCAAAAAGAAGAACGACAAGGTGCCCGGAACGGTCTCGGCGTGGCCGTCTTGGACTGTTCTTAGCGCACTGCGCATGTTCCGCCCCCAGCACCCTGAGACCAAATCGACACGAGTGGCACGCGAGCACATATATCTGTAGCCTTTGTAGCATGAGTGCGCATGAATCGCGTCGTGTGGTGCAGTAGAAGCGCCCTTATCGGGTCGTTGCTTCTCGGTCTGTGGTCCAAGACAGTGGAAGCCGCGCCAATCGTCAAGATAAGGACGACGATCTGAGGCATTTGTCTATACCATTCTAGTCCCGGCAATGACTCCGCATTGCTGCGTAAGATGGGACGACGGATGATCCATCACCACCATTGGCTTGCAGAACACCGCAAGCAGTGCTTAGCAGTGCTGGAGGCGATTCGCCACCCACCTAACCCTCGGTCGTGTGGCCCCACACTTTGCCAGCCACGCGATGTCGCCACTCGGCAGACACGTAAGGCACGCCGGCGGTGTCCGGCAGTGCGCTGCGTGACTCCCCAACTTGCTTGGTCTGACCTCGCGTTATCGATGACTTTGGCACCACCCATCCCCCCATCACCACGACCACACCGCCAACATGACATCCGACTCTATGGGGACACAGACGCTCATCGCGGGCATGTTCCTCACGGGATGCGCCAACTCGCTCCTGTAAGCATCCTCTTTTGCCGCTGCGCCCCGAACGCGGCTCGGTGTCAGGCGATGTTGCCACCCACCCAGAACCAGGCTGACGCGAACAGGACCAAGTACCAGGACAAGCTTTGCGTTGAGAACTGCGAGGGCCAGGGACCCAGGCAGGACTTTGAGCAGCCCGTGTGGCAGACGCTGAAGTACGTAAGAGCTAACCATTCACCCGCGATGAGTAGCTGACCATTCAGCATGTTTGTCGGCGAGTTCCTGTGTATCATCCCGCTCCTGTGGGGCCGATTCACCAAGCAGCCCAAGATCGCGCTGCCCGAGGACGAGCTTCCCATCCCCGTCGAGGCCGCGGGAGAGCGTGTCCCGCTCCGCGGCTGGGCGTGCTTCTGGCTCTGGTTCCCTGCCTTCTTCGACATCTGCGGCACGACCCTCATGAACGTCGGCCTTATCCTGACCCCTGTCTCCGTGTATCAGATGTCCCGCGGCGCTCTCGTACTCTGGGTTGGTGTACTCAGCGTCATCTTCCTCAAGCGCCACCTCGCGCTGTACCAGTGGGCCTCTCTCGTCATTGTCACCCTCGGCGTCGCCCTCGTCGGTCTCGCAGGCACGCTCGCGAAGAAGGGCGGCGTCACGCCCGAGGCTCTCCTCGACGTCATCTCGAGCACGCGCGCGGACGACGAGCCGGCCAAGGTTGCTCTCGGCGTCATCCTGATTCTGTTCGCCCAGATCTTCACCGCGTCGCAGTACGTCGTCGAGGAGAAGATCATGGCGCACTACAACGTCGACGCGCTCGCCGCCGTCTCGCTCGAGGGCACGTTTGGCGGCCTGACGACTGCCGCGGCGATGCCGATCCTGCACTACTTCTTCGCCGCCAAGAACGCCTACTTTGACGTGCCCCGCGGCTGGGCCCAGATCGTCAACAACCCCGCCGTCATGTGGGCGTCGTTCATGATTGCGCTCTCCATTGGTGCCTTCAACTTCTTCGGCCTGTCCGTCACGAGCCGTGTCTCCGCCACGACGCGCTCCACTATCGACACATGCCGCACCCTCGGTATCTGGATTGTGTCTGTCGCTATTGGATGGGAGCACATCACCGTATACTCTATCCTCCAGGTTGCCGGATTCGCGATGCTCGTCTACGGCACGTTTGTGTTCAACGGCCTCCTCCAGCCCGTGCTGTGCAAGCCCCGCATCGAGCTCGAGGAGGAGGAGGAGGCCTAAGGAGCCATGCCGGGCCAAAGGCGAGACTGCGTGGTCTTGCCCGTTGCCGTTCCCCACTGCAGCTATCGCACCCTCTAACCCATGGACTGTCCTCAACTTTGCAACACAACCGCATACCAATACCTTCCCCAAGTCCGAATCAGAACCAGGATCCAGAAAGTCTCAGAAGTCCCACGAACGCGAACGCTCATGATAGAAGACCATACGTACTAGACCGGCTTCGTGCTATGTACATTTTCATCGTCTTGCTGTACAACTGACTACTACACAAACAGTCTGAACGGACTGAACAGACTGATGACTGGGTATCGGGGCGTGCGCAGTGCACGCTTGGCTTTGCTGGGGCTAGCGGGGGTGATGCAGTTGATGGGCTTGAGATACAGGAGAGCATGCTTGTAGTCGAGTCCTGGGCTTGTACAGGCGCAGGAGACGTGCTAGGAATTGAGGAGGCCCCTCGCGCTGAGGCTACGCCTGCGGCTGGCTCCGACGATAGCGCCTCTTCCTCTTCGGCCCCTCGAGCAGCGTCTCGATCAGCGCCGCGGCCTCGTCCACCCCCTCGGCGCTCGGCTGAGCGGGCATCTGCGGAGCTTGCTGTCCCTGCTGTCCTGCTCCCAGTCCTCCACTCGATCCCTCCCCGATCGCCGGCACCGCCGCCGAGGTCCCCGTTACCAGAGCCGTAGGGCCGGAACTACGACGAACCATCACCCCAGGCGAGCCCGCGACGGGCGAGGTCGAGGCTGGCGAACTCGCACTCGGAGACGTGATAGCTGGCGCAGAAGCCGAGGCGGAGAGCATCCTTCCAGTGTCCGTTCCCACTGCTCCTGTCCCCGCTCCTCCAGCACCTCCGGCTCCGCTGGCTCCGCCCAAACCTCCAGCAGCCGCCAGCCCGCCTCCCGCAATATTCCCCCCAGTGACGACGGGCACGACGCCCCCCACGCCCGCCGCTGCGGCCGTGACCACCGTTGCGAGGGGAGAGCTCGCAAAGGCAGCGTAACCACCGGAGATGGGGCCTGAGGACTGGCGCGGCGCGCGGGGGAAGCCGCGCTCACGCTCGCGGTCGCGGTCGCGGTCCCTTTCTCTGCGGCTGTGGCTGTGGCTATGAACGTAGCTGTCGCGAGAGTACGGAGCGTATGCACGCCTGCGGGGCCTGTGTCAAATGCGTTTAACAAGGATGGAAGAATATGCACATGGTCAGAAAGGGAGGCTTACGACTTGAGGACGCGTTCGGTCCACTCCTACTCGCGCGATGGTATTGAGAGGCGGCGGATCAAGCAGTTGAAGATGGTCAATGGGTGAGAGCGCACAGTGGGCGGGGAGACGTAGCAGTTGAGATTCATGACAACGTAGTTTTGACAAGACAGACAGAGTTATGCGGTGACAAGACAGAAGATGTGATGGTGTGGTCGTGCAGATGTTGGTGAGGGGAGGGAAGGTGGAGGTGTAGTGGAGAGTGGAGGTTAGACGTGAGTACGAAGTAATCCAGAGGTGAGCACTCGTTCGTCCTGGAATCCGGTGAATTCGCCCCGTCGCTTCGTGAGATTCGCCTCGGTTCGCCTGGTGTGCGCCTCGGCGTCGTCGTCGACGTCCTCGTCGCCCCGAAGCACTACTTCGGGAGCGCCTTCCATCAGGTCAACCCGCCAAGCGACTCACCTGCTGGAACGTGACGCTGCTGGCCGAGAACAACCTGTCAGCCTCGGTCGCCTCATTCTTCTTCTTGTTGCTGTTCGCGGGCGGCTTCAGGTAGTTGTCGAAACCCTTGATGATGTTGCCGCCGCTCGCGGCCGTCTCGTCCAGGTAGCTGCCCTCAAAGGCCCAGATCGACGTCTCGAGGTTCGCGAGCGTACTGTCGATCGCACGCTTCTTCCGCTGCGCAGCCTCAAGTTCCGCCAGTGCTGCGCTCTGAGCCGTCTTCGCTTCTGCTGGAGGTCCTGTCGAGCTCATGGTGAGTGGAGATAAGATGAGATGTGGAGTGGAGGGAGCGCTAAGTGACTGATCTAGGGTCGAGAACGGAGCTGTCGCCGCCACGTGCGACGGCTTGACCTGGGCGGAAACAAACTGACATCGAACTTCTGCATGATCCAGACTCTGCGCAGAGGTCTCGCGACAAACCCAGGCCTGATCTGCGATCTGCAAACGGGCCGACTTCCGGGCTGCAACTGCACAGAAAAACAAGCAACTAGACGTAACAACCATGCACCAGCCCGATATGAGGCATATGATCCATCGTACACAGCACTAGGTGCCCTCCAAATGCTAAGAAACAAACCGCGCTTAAGCCTCGATGGCCTGGACGGTCTGGCCGGTCTTAACGTTGTCAAGGTCCTTTGAGCGGGCAACCTCGGCGCCGGGGACGGAGAGGATGATCTCGATGTGGCAGGGGTGGCCCTGGTAGGGGTTGATGCGACCGTGGGCGCGGTAGGTGCGGCGGCGGGTCTTGGGGGCCTGCTGGACGACGATGTTCTTGATGATGAGCTCGTCGGTGGCAAGGTCCTTGGCGTCGGCGTTCGACTCGGCGTTCTTCAGGAGGCGGAGGACGAACTGGATCGACTTAACAGGCCAGCGACCCTTGGTCGTCTTGAACTGCTTAGCCTGGCCGGTGCGGCCCATGGAGCCGTCGAAGCGACGGAACGGGATGCACTGCTTGTGCTCCTGAACGTCCGAAAGGTAGGCGTACGCCTTCGAGAGCTTCATGCCTGCAACAGTCAGCATCTTGTCCTGTTTCCTCTGCGCATATTCTCCTCTTCTTCGAGCTGGCCATCCGAGAGCGGTCCTCCGTCCTCTGCCTCCATCCCCGACATGCGAACTTCGATCCCTCGGCCACATCCCACTCCGTCCAAACTTCCAGCACTTCTGCACAATTCCAGCTCTCTTCCGACCAGCTCTTGCGCCTTCTTCCGAATCGTATACGCACCCGAGATGGCGGCGGCAACCTCGCGAGTGTTCTTGAAGTGGGTACGAACATACTCGCCACGAGCCTTAGCGACTGTTCCGGTCAGCATTTCTGTCCTTTCCTTCCATCCGTGTCCAGCTGTCGGCTGCTTCGAAACGCACACTTCTCGGGGTTCGAGTTGACGAGGGCACTGCTGGCGTAGCGAACCTGACCGTTAGCATGCACGCTCGTGCACGGCGCTCGCTCACCATTTTTGAGGCTTTGAAGGTTGACGGATGGCTAACAAGTCCCAGATGCTCTACCGTTCAAAGCCAGGCGGCGCTCACTCGGACGGGATCAAAATTCGTCGAAACTAGGCACGCTCGGCCTGGAGGAGTTTGGGTAGACCAGACATGTAACGCCGATAAATGCCGGACAGCCAAGTATCCGTGTGGCACTATGCTGCATGGCTCTCGCGTGGGCTGCACAGACTGTCCAGTTACGTAACTCTCAGGTACAGATCTTGTTATCGCGCCCTCAAGATCAACCAGGCACGGCACATTCCTGTGGTGGACAGGCTTTACGCGACGAGACCAGAGCAGGGGCGAGCTATCGAGAGATTGCGACACCTGACAATGCACACTCTGGCAAAGCTCCGCGTTCCTCACCAGTGTCCCTGCGTTCCTTGGTCCGTCTCCGCGGGTGAGACATCTACTCGAAGGCTGACAGGTGACGGACTGTGATCCGCTCGCTTGGTCCTCGCGTGCCGATCACTCCGTCACCTGTCCCCGTCTGCCTTAACGCCCTCTCTCGCATTGTCTCTTTGTCATCACCTCTCTTCCCATCGACATGGAGACACTGATCACCTACCAAGAGTACAAGCGCTACACGTCTCAACTCCTCCAGTGGCTCACGAACAAGTCCAACTCGATTCTCGTCAACAACCGGCACGAATGCTCCGTTAGAGTGAACGGTACCGGCCGCGTGTACACTGGTGACCTTGTGCCAATGGCCAAGCTGGTCGCCCGGTACGTCACCGTCCCACCCCACATCCACAAGATCCTCTTCTCGACAATCGAGCTTCGTACCGCGCGCTACCGTGAGTTCAAGCGGCTCGAGCGGACATGCCCCTGGCTGGCCGGCAGCAACGAATCACACTACCACTTCATCGAGGTGCTGCAGAGCATGTTCGGAGCGCTCGGCGGCCCAGCATGGCAAGAGCGACAGAAAGCCTCTGAGCCGGAAGACATTGTCAACCGATTCGACGGCCTGCATGTCGATGCAGGCGAAAGTGGTGAGGAGTCCGCTGGCGCTGCGCCCGCCCCGCAGCAGCGGAATCGGCGTCACAAGCGGAATGGCCGCAAGAAGGCCAAGTCGAAGAGAACTGCGCCCCCGCTTCCTCTCGAGAGCTATCAGATCATCCAGGATGACGAGAGCCTGACAACCGACTACCTCATCGCGGCGTACGAGCTTGTGCAAGAGTTCCGCGTGCTGCGCAAGTTTGTCCAGAAGCAGTGGCGATCAGTCGCCTACGAGGGACTCAACAGTGCCGTCGCCGGAGCGTTGTCGCACATGGTCGTTGCTGGCATCCAGGAGAGCGAGCTCGAGATCTGGCTCGATTTCCCCGACGGATACGATACGTTTGAGTCGGTGATCCGCAGCGTCACCTGCGGCGACATGGAGCGCGCACACAGCATGTTTGGCGACACGGAGAAGGACGACTTCAAGGAGTACACGATGTACTACACGTACCAGGCCCTGCTTGCATTCCTGAAGGACTTCCAAGAGAACCGGAGCGGCAAGCCGACGAAGCGCATGGCTAAGGAGCTGCGCAACTGGGACCCGAAGATGAACCTGCTCGCTGCCTCCAAGGAGCAGCGCTTGACGTGGCGACGGCAATACACGATCCTTTGGCTGTACGACCTCGTCAACGTCTACATCCGCGGGCGAACGACCAAGTGTCCATCGTGCGATCGCTGCGAGGAGAACGTCGAGATCCCCAAGGAAGAGGGGAACTGGAAGGACGCCGGCATCTGGCGCCGGCTGTTCGGCATGAACGAGTTCGCCGGCTTCGTGTCCTGGCTCGCGATGCAACGGCCCGGCACGGACGTCACGAAGAGCATCAGGCCGCACCATGTTTTTGAGCTTCAATGTCTCGTTGACTCGTGGTGCACAGCTCGTGGGTGGGCTCCGACTGAAGACGCAGGGAAGCAGCTGGGTCCACCAGCAAAGGACTTCGAGCCAGAGCGGGACTTGGAGAAGTTCCTCGGCATGCCAAATGTGCCAGGAAGCTTTCAGCACGGTGTGAGCTGGCTGCCGACGCCGTCAACCAGGAACGAGAGTCGCTGGCGCGCAACATCTTCCTCACCATCACCGAACGGCTGCGATCCGACTTTATCTTGTGTCTTGGGTACGTGCTTCTAGATGACAGGCTCGCCTTCCAGTCCGACTTCACCCGCGCCAACGGTCTGTGGTCGTACAGTCCGTACCTTTGCGGTGTCGGGCTCTCAGAGGCACTGGAGCTGGGGCAGAAGCTTGGCCTGTCGATGCTGGAGATCGCGCCCGAAGTCATGATGATTGTGCACCTGTACAACGAGGCCGTGCAGAAAGGTTACATGCAGCGCAAGCCACACCACTTCTGCGAGCGCCTCATGCGGCTCTTAGATCCATCATCGTTCTTCGTCAACGGCGAGCTGCCCAAGGAGAAGTTCGCCGAGGCGCTGTTCCAGCAAACCCAGGCGAACCTTCCTTTCGCGCAGCGGCGACGGAACCCGCGCTGCATCACTTGCAGTGTTCGCAACCAGCTCGACTCGGACTACAACACACTACAGCGCTACCAGTACCGGCAGAGCAGTAAGGGCACGCACCTTATGCGGCCCAAGGAGAATGTGAACAAGTATTACCGCCACGACTCATTCCTCGTCAAGTGCTATAACGCGGACTGGAACGTGCACAAGATCCGTGACGATGTGCTCGACGTGGACTCGGCACTCTTCAAGTTGCGCGTATACCGGAGCGCATGCGTGCCAGCGTCGAGCGGGGATGACAGTGGCGTCGAGTTGGAGGACACAGAGCTGGTGCGGCTGGCCCGCAAGGCAGGCGTCAAGGAGAACGAGCTGCTGGCCGGCCATTGCTGGGTGCAGCAGCTCGTGGATGGAGCGCAGCCCGCGCCGCGTGACGCTAGTCCCGCCTCGGCCAAGATCAGATCGAAGGCGCTCACCCTCAGCGCGCTGAAGTACGACCTGCAGACGGACATCTGCGGCGCGCGTCCAATGTCAGGGCTGAACTACTGGCTCGTCGTCTCGCTCGTCCTGCGCTTCTTCCGGCGCCTGGAGGCGACGCTCGAGGCAGGCAAGGAAAGCGAGTCGTTCAACTTCCGCTACAAGACGGATCACGAACACAAGGAGAACCAGCGCCTGAATGTGGTGCTTGAAGCGCTGATTGAGAGGGACGACGCACTCTTGCGCGTTGTTGCGCGCGAACTGCAGAACGACACTGAACTCAACCGCGGCCTTGGGCCGTGCGTGTACTGGGATACGACCGACCCGCTTAAAGGCTGGACCGGCTCGTCCCAGACTCTTGTATCATAGGCTAGGCATCTACAAACACATGACCATGTATCGCTATGTAAGATCCAGAGGCTGCCAATGGGATGGCGAGGTGGTTGTCCGTGGAGCGAGACGCTTATCTCTCGCCAACAAGTTCTTATCTCTCGAATGGTCAGGTCACGTGACTGTCCATCCCGTTGGTGATCACGGAGATCTTGACGTATGCATCGTCTGATCATACAAGAAGTCTAGCTAGCATTATGGGACAGATGAAAGGAAAAGAAGGACCGCACCACTTCCTGACGTGCGGCCCGTGGTCTACTTTGTTTACTGTTTAGTGCGCGGGAGCGGGGGTGTCGTCCTCGATTTCGGCGGGGAGAACAAGGTTGAGGAACACGCCGATGATGGACGAGATGAGGTAGGGCTCCTCGACGATGAGAATGATAGCGTCGAGGAAGCCGCGGAGGGAGGTGTTGGGTCCGTTGTAAGTGAAGATGTAGTTGAACCAGTGGGGAGAGACGAGGGACGCGAGACCGAGAGCACACGAGGTGGTGGCGATGAAGCGGTCGCGGCGGGTCCACTTGGCGAACGCCATAATGCGGATACCCGAGACGGCGACAGAGCCGAAAAGGAACGTGGTGAAGCCGCCAATGACGGCAGGAGGAGCGGCGACGAAGATGGCACCAAACTTGCCGATGATGCCCATGAGGAAGAGGATAGCAGCGCACATGTATCCACTGCGGCGCGAGGCGTTGCGCGTGAGCGCGATAACGGCCGAGTTCTGCGCAAAGGTGGTGAGCGGCGTGATGGTGCAGAGGTTGGCGAGGGCCGCGCTGACCGCATCCGCAAGCATGCCACCCTGGATGCGGCTCAGGAACTCGGGGCCCTCGAGAGGCATGTTGCTGGCCTGGATCGAAGCGGTGATGTTGCCGATGGACTCGGCGACGATGACAGCGTACGAGGCAAGCATAGGGAGGACGAGCTGGCCGCGCAGACCGAGCGGGAACGTGTGAACGAAGAGGAAGGTGCCACCGGGCGCCTTCTGGATGACCTTGCCGTCAAAGTAGCCCGTGGCGGCGGCGATGATCATGCCGGTGACGAAGCCGATGAAGACAGAGGCAGACTTCATGAACGCCGAGCCGAAAATCTCGCAGATGACAATGACCGAGAAGCACGAGAAGCCGAGACCGAGGTACTGTGCCGAGCCCCAGTGGTGCGACTGCGAGCCTGAGGAGCACAGCAACGTGTGGTCCGTCTTGCAGGGGCCGGAGCCGCCAGCCCAGTTCGTGATGCCGGAGGTGACGAGAGAGGCACCGATGAACAGGATCATGGTACCAATGATGAGCGGCGGGAACGCCCGCTGGATAGCCTTGGGCGGGACAAAGGCAAGAAGGATAGCGAAGAGACCGGTGAGAGCGCCAGTGCCGAGCACGGCGCCAAACTCTCTCGGACACGGCAGTTTCGTGCCATCAGGAGCAGTGGGGCAGGTGCCGTTCTCATAACACTGAGAGAAGTACTTGAGCGCAATGTTCGCAAAAGTGAACGAGGTGCCGACGACAGAGATGATGCCGGTGCCGAAGTAATACTTGGTTCCCCGAATGCGGTGGCGCGAGATCTGAACAGCGGTACCGATGGAGCACCAGATCAGGCAGGCCGAGACGAGGTACATTTGCGCTGATGAACCGAGGTTGGCGCCAGCGGGGCCGCCGAGGAGAAGCGGAGGAACAACGAGTCCACCGACCATCGCAAGAGCGCTAAGGTCAGCTATCAGTCCGAATGCCAGTCACGTACTGTTGCAGGCCGAGGATGAAAGTGAGAAAGTGCGGAAGTTCATCCTCGACGCCGTAGAAAGGAAGCTGGCCAGACTTGCAGAGGAACGGAATGTTGGGAGTGAAGAGCGCGGCGTAGTCGTAGTCGCCAAACCATGCTTGCTTGCTGACGAGCGACTTGGCAATGCTCTTGGGGCTGAAACGGCGCTTCGGGATATGACCGAGCGAGCTGCTGGGGACGCTCTCGACTGGGCTGACGTCCACAGTGGAGATCTCCTTGGTGGAGTATGTGTCGGTGTCGAGTTTGCTCTCAGGGGTGTGGGACATCTTGCTGTTGTTGATGGGATGGGGCTAACTTTGCTCTTTCCCACCAGCTATTATATGCGATCTGGCACTTGTGGAGCTAGTGAGCAACAGAGCCGAGATCATACCGTTAGCCTGCTATCGATAGCGGAACGGAGCACTGGCGTCATCAACGGCCCATTAGCGGAAGATCAGCAGCTTCGATAAGGTCAAGTGAGTCAACGTCCGAAGCACCGACGGCACCGAAGCCGCTGCCCTGGCTAGAACCGTGCTTGGCTAGATTCATGGCGTTTTCTGGGTCTGGCAGAGGCGCATCAAAGCCTTCAGAAGCAACCAGCCGGGTGCTGTGGATTTCGGCGTCCTTATCTCTTGAATGTGCCTCAGGGTCTCGGGTTCTGCCGACTGAGGACACGGACCGATGTCGTTGGTCCAGGGGATCGCACCCGTATCAGGCCCCACATTTGGCGCCGCTGTGGCGCCTG
This sequence comes from Trichosporon asahii var. asahii CBS 2479, assembly GCF_000293215.1. NCBI lineage: Eukaryota > Fungi > Basidiomycota > Tremellomycetes > Trichosporonales > Trichosporonaceae > Trichosporon > Trichosporon asahii. Next base: position 2,233,135 of record NW_014040874.1, on the reverse strand, counting down.
CGGTCTCCCTCCCAACCACCTGCAGCGTCCTGCCGACATCCCGGCTCCAAGTATGGCCGTGCGTTCCTCGGTATCTGGTGGCCAGGCCCGCAGCCATGCTATCTCGAGCACAAGTCCGATGGGATGCCCCTATCTGGCATTTTGTCGGGAAATACGATTACACTATGAGTCACCCCATTGGCTTCCTGCTGTCAATGGGATCGACGTAGAGCTGATACAGTTCATCTTGACCGCGATCCGAAGATACGAAGCACTAGTGAGGTACCAAGTGCGGTTATCAACTCGTCAGATCAGTAGCCGGAACGATCCGATGAACCAGTCAGTGCTTTTGGTTCATGCGCGAGCGACAGCAGCGTATAAAGCACAACAACAGCTCGCCAAGAGCCCAAGTCCAATCCAAACGAGCCAACCACCATGTCCGTCCCGACCATTTCCCTGCACGACTTTGCGGCGCGCCGCGCCGAGATCACCGAAGAGCTGATGCGTGCCTCGACCGAGGTCGGCTTCTTCACGCTCAGCAACCACGGTATTCCTCAAGAGGATGTTGATGCGATGTTCGCCCTCTCGAAGCGCTTCTTCGCGCTGCCCGACGAGGTTAAGGCCAAGACCCCGCTCAACGGAAAGAACGCTGGCTGGGAGAAGAACACCCAGGTCCGGCCGAGCACCGGTACCGCCGACCAGAAGGAGAGCCTTCAGCTTCAGTTTGCGCGCATGGAAGGCCTTTGGCCGGCTGATGAGGACATTGAAGGCTTCAAGACGAAGGCTGAGGCGTTTATGGAGCAGATCCGCGAGTGAGTTGCTGTCGTTAGAGTAGGCTGACCGCAGTCTCTCGACCCGCGTCATGGAGTGCTTCGCCGAGGGACTCGGCCTGCCTCTCGACACCTTCACCGTCGGCACGGTCTCGCCTCCCGGCTGCGATGACTCGCAAGATGTCCTCCGCCTCTTGCACTACCACTCCACCGTCGGCAAGAGGTTCGGGCCGAACTTTTGGCGTGCGGGCGCGCACGCCGACTTCGATGTCCTGACTATGCGTAAGCCAACTCCTCGTTCCCACCGCTAACCCCAGTGTTCCAGCGCGAGGGCGAGGGCGGTCTCGAGGTATGCCCCGGGCGCAAGGTTGTCGGCGACTTTGGAATGGGAGCCGAGTGGCTGCCGGTCGAGGCCCGCGCCGACCGCATCGTGTGCAACATCGGCGACCAGCTCATGCGCTGGTCCGACGACCGGCTCAAGTCGACCTACCACCGTGTGCAGTTGACGGAGAATTCGAGGCCGCGCTACTCGATGGCCTTCTTCAACCAGGCCCGCACCGATGTTGTCATCCAGGGACCGAACAAGAAGTACCCGCCTATCGTGAGTGGTACCCGAGAGCGAAGCTGATCAAAGACCGGTGGAGAGTTCATTCGCGAGGCGATGGAGCGTAACCGGATGCAGTCGGCGGAGATTGCGGCGATGGCGCGGCTCCAGAGCGCGGAGAAGGTTGCAACTGAAGTGCACTTCGTGCCTCAGCACATGCTCAAGGCTCAGTAGCTTGTATGTTTAGCGGAGGTCGTGGAGAGGTTGTAGTCGATCTCGGTAGTGTCCAAGTATGATGATGAGTGCTGCGCATTGAAGTGGCTGGTGTCTGCTGCTGCGAGATGCGAGAGATGGAGACAATGGAGCTGCTGGAGCTCTACATCACGAGGTGGAGGCAGATTTCGGCGTACTCAGTTGAAAATTACGTAATATTAGTAACGGAACTCCGTCAGGCCCGACAGCGCAGTTCATTGCGAGCACACCACCTCCTTGATCATTGCTAACGTTGTAGACTGTCGCCGTCGGAGTTATCAAGTCCGTGGAGAAGACTGACGGCAAGGTAAGTGGTCATTCGCTCGACATCGTGAGCGAGAAGCTGACTGTCCCAGGGTAGGCAAGACCACCAAGGCCGCCGAGAGGTGAGATGACCAAGCTGGGGTGAGATGACGGAGTGGAGGTGGCGTTTTGATTCCGCGTATCTTACGTAATTTGCTACCGCCCAGGGGTGTGGCTCGCAGTGGTGCACTCTCCCCCAGTCCTTGCCTGGACTATTCTACCCGCTCATCGCGAGTCGGCAACATTCAAGATACTCGTGCAGACGATCGTCCTGCACAATTGGTTGGAGATGATGGAGAGTGCATTCTGCATCGTGCCCTTCTATCCAGTCATCTCGCCGCTCGAAGCCAATGCATCCAGCTTCAGTACTATGCACCCTTACGGTAATAAGTGCTTTCCGTGCACTCGCCGAACGATCGGTCAACACCTCGGCATGACTCATGTAGGACGGCGGTGTCCGATGAACCTATGCCACATGCATTCAGTTAGCGAGGGTTGCGCCAAGCGATCACCCTCCTTTGCGCCTGCACTGGATGTGGGTCCCGAACGTGTCTGCACTTTAATAGAGCTATCTATGACGGGGTCTCATGTCCACGACTGCCCTGCCAACATTCCTCTTTTCGACTCCACTTCTTCAGCATCACTCACAATCGCCAAGCAGAGTGACCGCTCGCATGACCATCTGCAGCACTCTTGATAACCTCAACCACGGAAGCCAGGGGATACGGAGGGTCTCAGAGGGAGCTGCGTAATACTGTGTTCGCTTGCTGTGCAGGCTGTGCTTGTGAATCGAGGAACTGCTGATGTAGAGCTTCAGCATGCGCTGTCAAGCCAGGTTAATGCGGGTAGAAGAAGAAGTGGGGATCTCGCCATTGTTCCCACTTGTTAATGAATGAAGAGCGAGGTGACGTATCCACGAACCTACGTGCCCCATAAGCCGAGGTAACCCGGGTGGTCGACCGCCAGATCCGACCGCAGGAGCAGATCTTAAGAGTCAAACGGATTCAGAATGATAATGACTTCACATCTGCTCACAGTAGCGTGCTGAGGACTGCAGCATAGACGGAGTGCGCTCTTCTCAGCTGATTGGACAACTTGCAGATACCTGCAGGCGAAATCGGTAGGGTATGTAGAGAGCGATTGCATTTGTCTGCTAAAGTGGCGTTCGGCCGTCTGTGGTACCCTGGTTTACATCCATATTGATCCACACAGGACCGTGACTTTCGGAAGGTGAAAAGGTTGTGACCGTTGATCGGAAGGCTGGTAACAACGAGGAGCATGTTCCTGGCATGGAGTCTCCGTAGCGTACGTCCGAGACTCGCAATGTCCCAGCACCCCTTGACACCCGGCGCAGAAGCCTTGCAAAAGAAGCGTCCGGTTATCTGACCCAGGGCACCAGCGTCATACTGATGCCAGGAATATCGCAGCGGGGTCCCGGAGCAGCGATGACATATTCACCGCCATGCACCGTCATATGGGTAGAAGCTGCTTCGACTCAAGTAAGATCACCAGAACGTACCGTATTGAGGATGGCTCAGAGCAACGCAAGCCAAGCCCGTCTATAAGTAAGCCACGGTACCTTCGGAAAACCGTGACCGCGAGCCCATGATCCCACACATTGAAGACACTTAGGTGGGTGCTTCTTCGTCTGTGACGAAGTCAGTCTCTATGCTCCTTAAGCAGCGGAGGGTGAAATGTCAACGATGTGCTAGATCCTGACAGGTGGATGAGCATCTGGGAACACCCGGTAGGTTAACCCATGGGATTTGACTGACGCCAGGCTGTGTCCGCTGTCGACATCCCCAGCCATTTATACGTCCGAGAACTCTCGTACCTTCGGCTCCGACTGCGGACCAAAGGCAGACTGGACCCGCACCAGGCGTAGCTTTGACACCGACACGAGGTCGCGACAAGGTACGGTAGCTGGGGGGGTAAGCCTCCCCCTTGGGCCATGTGCATCACTTAGATGAATCACGAAAGTACCTGACGCACCCAACCCCGAGACCGAGATCTCATCGATCTGCCCGCTCAATTGAGCTCTGGAGCTCACAGTCTAGATTTCGCTCGAGTGACTTATAAGACTGCGCAGCAGAAGAACGTCATGGTCAGTGTTTGTCCGCCATACCGTCCTCTACAAACTACAGTATCTTATCTACCTGAGCAGTTCTTTCTCAGCCTTGCCCTTCCGATTAGAATGGGGTTCGAACACCACACCAAGGCGCTCCTGTAACCGGAGGAATACCGACTGCTTCACACGAGGCATGAAGGATTCGGCCGCACGATCCGCGATCCGTGCAACCCTCCAGGTCGAACTGAGGGCGTCGCTACGCGCTTGTCTCTCATTGTCCTGCGGACTCAAAGCCGTGCATGGCGACGGATAGCTGTCGAGAAGGAATGCCCCTGGAGAATATGAGAGGATCAGAGCATACGTCCAACCGAGAGGTAGGGAGAAGGGTGTGATCATCATATAGCTATCTAGGGGACGGGCAGACTAGGTGGAGGACGTGAGGGCCAAGTGAGCATGCGCGGGCTCGACGCCTCCGCTCGACACTCACTGTGCCTCAGGACAGCCTCCGACATTGACACAGGCAGCTCCCCGCAAATATCACCAACAGCAAAGGCGCGACGAGATTTTGGTGCAGGCGGGATCCGGAAAGCTCGGCGACCGGCTCATACTCCAGAACTCTGTCGCGCTTGGGAGCAAGGCACAGGAGGAGAGGGAATAGGTTGTCTGAGTCCAGCACAAAGCTCTTCTAGTTCGTAGAGTCTACATCGGACTTGCTGCAGCTCACGTTGTCCGCAGGAACGCTGGGACGACCAGACTGGATGATCTACCCAGACTTAATGTCAGACCTGGGATGAATTCACCAGCAGGTAGTACAGTACACAGCGTTCTTGCCAACACGCTGGGTCGGCTCTTGTTCACTTTGCCGGTTGTCGTGCTCGGGATGACGGAAGCCGCGCGATTGACTTGTTTCTCGTCCTTGTCCACATGACGGGGGCAATACGCAGTTGCGATTATCTCGTGGGAGGCTGAGCTGCATCTGTATCGCTCAATGAGGTTGGCGTTCGCCAGAATCCCGCGATGATTTGAGGTCGAGATTGTCTTCGTCCTCGATAAGGGTGAGATGTCGCGACCAACGCCAGGTCTCAATATCGACCACGAATTGAGCCAGATGCGGGCTGTTACTGTCGTGTTGCGAATTACAGAGGAGACCTCCAGCTGATCCTTGATCCTTGAGCTCAAAATGGTCGACGACGCACGAATGCGCCTCCCAGGACGGCCGCTCCGGTCCGACATCCATGGAGTCACAAGCAGCACCGTTGGTCCTCGGTTGTTGACCATGTCCGTGACTAGTTGAAAGATTCAGAGTGGACGAACTCCGCCAAGATTTCGCGGGCGCAACAGGTGTGGTCAACGTAAGCGGACATATCGGACCGCACTTCCGACTTCAATCACCTGCGCTGCGGGGGGCTGCCGACGAATATGCAAGTGCACTGATCGTATTGAAGGCTGAGCCAAGCTCACGGCGGTCTGAGGCGCGAATGCGGAAGCGGTGTCTAAGAGTTGCGTGGTGGCAAGGGGTTGCGTGCTAAGAGGGGGGAGGGGAGTTCTCGCCTCACATGGTCGGCGAGGGGTCTGCGAGGAAGGGAGTCATAGTGGGAAAGAGATGAATCAGGAACTTGAGGTCAACTTGAGGTCAGCGGTGTGTTCCCATGCCCCCCAGAAACTCAGAGCTACCGAGCGAAGATGCAGACCGGTTTGTGACGAGAAGCTGTGGTTGATAGGATGGGCAGAGGGTGCCAGACGCCCCTGACGAAGGCGGCGCAGACGAGTGCTTCGTTGATGTCTTCCGTATCATATTGTGGCCGGTATGAACTGCAGTCCGATCAGGCAGAGGAGACTCAGGTTGTTGAAGCAGACGAAAAGGGGTGCAGGGCTCTCGGGTTAAGCACAGAGCGCTCGACACCGTCGAGTGTGCAAGGGGGCGCTTCGAGGGTATGTTTCGATACCCTTTGAAACCCCCTCGCTCGACGACGCCTCCTCACGGGCAGTTCTTCGTCTTTCCCCTGCTCACTCAGTCGGCGCCCCAAGCTAGACGTCACCGCTGAACGGTTCACGGATTATCAGCCGAAGGCTACTCTTACGAAAAGTTGCGCGACCACAGTTCATCGGCTGGAGCAGGTGCGCGTTGTTCAAGAGGGGGTGGGGCCCAGCACTCTGGCTTCCCATCGCCCGGTGAACTTTGAGTTAGCAATCACTGTTTACCTTGACCGCATGTTGCTGTACCCACAATCTCAGCCAAGACCTGTCATTCTACTACGGGGCTGAGCTTGGTACTCACGGTGTCGGTGGCTGCAGCAGGACCCGACAATGGTGAACCGTTCGAGAGGAGCCTTCAGCTTCGTGCCTGCACGCACAACTGAGGTGGAGAGAACGATTACGTAATACGCCGCCGATCAACACCCCACGTGGCTATCTCTTCCGATTCCACTTCGAACTCGTCTTCACTCGGAAATGCAGAAGACGAGGTAGCGTTCGCAACAACGCGAATAATGCAGCGAGGAGTTAGGCCAGTCACTATTTACATAAAATCTGGCTACGGGGCTGAAGCAGAAACAAACACACGTCGTTAGACGCGTATTTACTTCTTCTTGTTGGCCTTCTCGGCGGCCTTGGTGGTCTTGCCACCCTGGGACAGTCAGCTTCTCGCTCACGATGTCGAGCGAATGACCACTTACCTTGCCGTCAGTCTTCTCCACGGACTTGATAACTCCGACGGCGACAGTCTACAACGTTAGCAATGATCAAGGAGGTGGTGTGCTCGCCATCAGTCCTCACAAACCGGGACCACTGCTGAGATGGTGGACCCGAGTCGTTCGGAGGATAGCGAGAACATGATCGACTGACCTGGCGCATGTCACGAACTGCGAAACGACCGAGAGGGGGGTACTCGGAGTAGGTCTCAACACAGATGGGCTTCTGTTATTTGTTAGCGATGAGTTCGAAGTTGATAGAGTGAGGATCGGCGGTGGAGGTCACGTGACACCCAAGCGAAAAATTTCGAATAGTGCCACTCCACCTGGAACTTCTCGACGAGATAGGTCTCGATGAAGAGATGAGGAAAAGGAACGCGATTTCTTACCTGACCGACAAGCTTGACGATGGCAGCGTCACCAGACTTGATGAACTTGGGGGCCTGCTCGAGGGCCTTACCGGTACGACGGTCGATCTTCTCGATGATCTCCTCGAACTTGCACGCAATGTGGGCAGTGTGGCAGTCAAGGACGGGGGTGTAACCGGCACCGATCTGGCCGGGGTGGTTGAGGACGATGACCTGGGCGTTGAAGGAAGCGGCCTCCTTGGGGGGGTCGTTCTTGGAGTCACCGCAGACGTTTCCACGACGGATGTCCTTGATGGAGACGTTCTTGACGTTGAAGCCGACGTTGTCTCCGGGGAGACCCTCGGGGATCTGCTCGTGGTGCATCTCAACGGACTTGACCTCAGTGGTGACGTTGACGGGGGCGAAGGTGACGACCATGCCGCCCTTGATGATACCGGTCTCGACACGGCCGACGGGGACAGTGCCGATACCACCGATCTTGTAAACGTCCTGGAGGGGGAGACGGAGGGGGCGGTCGGTGGGGCGGTAGGGGGGTCGATGGCGTCGATGGCCTCAAGGAGGGTCTTGCCAGAGGCCTTGCCGGCCTTGGTCTCCTTGTTCCATCCCTTGTACCAGGGCATGTTGGTGGTGGCCTCGATCATGTTGTCACCGTGCCAGCCGGAGATGGGGACGAAGGGAACCGACTTGGGGTTGTAGCCGACCTTCTTGATGAAGTTCGAGGTCTCCTTGACGATCTCGTTGAAGCGGTCCTCAGACCACTTGCAGGTGTCCATCTTGTTGCACGCAACAATGAGCTGACGGACACCGAGAGTGAACGCGAGAAGAGCGTGCTCACGGGTCTGGCCGTCCTTGGAGATACCAGCCTCGAACTCACCAATACCGGTGGCAATGATGAGAATGGCGCAGTCGGCCTGCGAGGTACCGGTGATCATGTTCTTGATGAAGTCACGGTGACCGGGGGCGTCGATGACGGTGACGTGGTACTTGGGGGTCTCGAACTTCCAGAGGGCAATGTCGATGGTGATACCACGCTCACGCTCGGCCTTGAGCTTGTCAAGAACCCAGGCGTACTTGAACGAGGACTTGCCGAGCTCGGCGGCCTCCTTCTCGAACTTCTCGATGGTACGCTTGTCGATACCACCGCACTTGTAGATAAGGTGGCCGGTGGTGGTCGACTTACCGGAGTCGACCTGGGGGGAGTCAGCAAAGATTCTCTCTCGATGTTTTGACCGGCCGGAAGTTTTGACCGGCCGTTCTCGACCGTTTTGCTCTAAAACTCGATCTTTCGAAGGAGATCGCGAGCGCATGCATCACTCACGTGACCAATGACGACGACGTTGACGTGAAGCTTGTCCTTGCCCATTTTTAGAGGTTCTGAAGTCAGTGGATGAGAAGAAAGAAGAAGAAGTTGAAGTAAGAAGGTGGATGAGTGGTGGATGGAAGTGGCGGTGGGGGTGAAAAAATTGGGTGCCACTCCGGGTGCGAGCTGGCGCTAGTGGATTCGGCGGTTTCAAATTTTGATATCCGACCCACCTGCGTGGCAACCCGGCACCATCGCCCACAGACGAAGCATGCACGTAGCCTGCAGATTGCGGTCGACGACGAATGCGTAGACAGTGAAGCAGCCCAAGTCTGAGAGGTTGAACTGCATGCGCTAATCGCAGATCCCCTCAGCGGTGATACTGGAGAACAATGAGATCCAAACCCGTCCCCATCGAGCCACTCAAACCAGTCCAAGCAGTGAGAAAGAGCGGGGAGACACGCTCAGTACGCCGTCGATGCCGTCGGTAGAAAGATAGAGGGGATCGGTGTTGCTGGCGGAGGAAGCACTCACTTTACTGAGTAGAAGGTGGGATTGAGGAGTGAGAGACGAAGTTTCTTTGCCGTATATAGGGGAGCCGCATCACACTTCTCTTGGAGTTTTTCACGTCTGCATATCCCCGAATATGTGGCAATTTACGTTCTTTCGACGTTTGCCTGGCCATTGACTTGAAGGGGGAAGTGTGATAGGTGGACCGGTCGAGTCACAGGGGGCGGGCCGTAGGGATTGTTCCTATTTCATCTAAGGGAATGCGCCTACGGGAGGCCTGAGTTCATGACGTACCTGGGCGCGCTGGGCGAGCGTTTGGCCCTCCCCCACACAGCCCGCACATCTCTGCTAAGATCTGATCGTACTAAGATCAGCACTGCATTTGGGCTCTTCTGCTTGTAACGAGCGTCGGTCTCGAACGAGAACGTGCCTGCATGGAATCGAGTAGTCATCTCCCCAACCATCACAGTCGCTGTACAGAATAACTACCGTGTCGCGCGATCTCATGTTTCCAGCCTCCCAATGCGATAATTCTCTCCTAGCCTGCCCCTGTGGTGGTCGCACCTGACCGTTCCATGCCCTGAAGGCTTTGCCATACTGCTCTACCGTGACAGGTCGGCTCAGATGAAAATTTACCAGCCAAGAAACTGCTAGCCCAATGCCGCACCCAGCGCCAGCCCCGCTCCTAACAGGGTGTCGGTCTGGTGCCTGAAGCAGCATATTCTGAGCATGAGCCCAAAGCGAAACGGACCGAGATACGGAACCCCACCGCATGTCTGTGCAGGTCGCCGTGCCGTGTACCCAAGGCAAACCCAAACCACGGGTGCCGAAAAATTTCTCTGGTGACCGGCCGGCTGTACTGGCAACTGGCGGCGCACAACCCACCCTACGCCCCATAGCCGTCACTGACACGAGCGATAAGATCCCACTCCGACCAGAGACGGGTCGGAGCTTGGCAGTAGTGCCCGAACGCCCACGCATGTGACCTTTGTCTCGCGAGCATCGCGCTCATGACTGCCCTGCCTGGCGTCCAACATTACTGAGTTCGTCACCTCCCCATTCATCGACATTGCTTCGCCCCGTTACTCGCATCCACTTCATCTACAATCCTGCACATCTGCACCATCCAGCCTTGCGATGGGATGATTCACTGACCATGTTCTCGTCCCCTCAGGGGCGTTGGCAAACTTCGCAGCGCCAACGGCTGGCCGTTGCATTCGCCAGGTTCACCGTGTGCCCTATTGGTCGCCCTCCCAACGCGTCCGCGCACAGGTGCGAGCGTGGCCGGCGAAGGTTTGTGACCCTTCGTTCACCATCTAGATGGCACTCAGCGCCGCTTCAGGCCTGGGCACGATCACTCGAGGGCAACACGAGGTCTGTGCATGGTAACACTGTGCACCTATCCCATCCGTCGACCTACGCCCGTCCCCTCGGCCCGTGGCTGGACGATCAGTGCGACCACCCAAGCCTGCCGCCTTGTCTCAGATAGACAACTCGGGCGGCTTGCATGCAGGGGCGTGGGCTTGGCCCTTTGTCCAGCAGCGAAAATCTTCACTGGATCGCATTCGACTGACATGACTCTGTGGAACTGAACGAACTCACCCCAGATCGCAACAGTGACCTTCCCCGATAACCAGTTGGTTCAGCCCATCCGAACGCAGCGGTCCGCATCTCGTTGCATGCACACTCGACCTTGCATTCCGCACCGTCCGTTCCCCAGCTTCCCGCTTGGAAGATGCGCAGCCCATCTGCCTCACCAAAAGCCAGTCACGACCCGTACGATTGAGGGGCACCGACCGGTAACCTCTCTCAGCATCGGTCGACACGGCTGCATCAAACTGCCACACTAAGATCAGCTGCAGGGTGTGCAGGGCATACAGGGCCTGACGATAAGATTACAGGCAAGCTAGTCGCTGCTGGCGCCGTTCCTGTGCGTGAGATACGGTGTTCCATGTCTCAGAGGGCCGCTGAAACGATACCGAGGAAGGCGGCCAGTCGTGGGGCGCAGGTCCTTGCTCGGGTCCAGGACCGTATCGCGATTGGAGTCGGAGGGCGCAATAGTCCTCACTATCGCTTTGCGATCTGCGATCCATCGTGACGTAGGGCGGCCCCTCGCTGTTCCTCCAAGTGCCGTACCCCTGCGCCCTCGCCATCCCACGAATCTCCTCTGTTCAGCTCATCCTCATACATGATCATACAGGATCGGCATGGCGTCCTGCGCCCTTCCTTCGCTGAGGCTTCCTGCCTAGCTGCCTAGTCTGACTGACAGACTGCGCCCCGTTAGGCTCCTGCCCTTCTCGTCTCGTCTCTTGGAAACGCACCCTAGCCCTTCCGCTTCGCTGGGGTCTGGTCCAGCCCGTCCTCCACCGCGACGTCTGCACAGCTCACCTCCTTTTCCCAGCAGAGTCGTCTTCCTCCTTTCCACTTCACCACTTCCCCTTCCTTTCTTCATCGTGCATTCTCCCATCACTCAACCCACTCCCGACGAACCTCGTGTAAACTCTGTCCCTTAAACTCCTTCAAACTGTGAGTCGACGCCAGGCGCATCCCTACTGTGTTTTCCAAATGGTCTAGACCGCGGGTGGCGATATCCTTTCGACTCCTAGCTCGTCGAGACGTCAATCGCCGCGGCATTCTATCTCGTCCCCCCCCCTCGTCGCCCCCTCGCGGTACGGTTAGTCGTTGCCGTGGCGAACAATCATTGCTGTCCGTTCCGGGTCGATTCCTATCTGTTCTTGGCCATCCGTACCTTTTGCCGCCCTTCCTCGGCAGTTGTTGATGGCTGCTGACTATAGTCATCTGCAATGGCACTTCTCTTCGTTACGTGGAACGACATGGCCGCCCTGCTCGTCCAATCACATCGCCTTTCGAGAGGCCGCAGAGAGGAGGAGGGGCTTTACCGGGAATCGCAAGCGAACCCCCCGCTTGAGGAAGGACCTCGACGAGGCCTTCTCGCCCACTTCACCTTCCTCAGCAGCCATTCTCGACGGCTTCGATCTGTCCCCGACTCCGCACGTTAGGCCCAACGCCTCCGAGGCCGTGGCCAACTTCGCTTTTGTCGAGGGCGTCAGCCAGGCCAGGGTCGACCTTCTCAAGTCGCAAATGAAGGCCTGGCTGCCCTTTTTCGCGTCATCGTCCAAGCGATGGAGGAGGATTCCGGCAAGAAGGTTCCCCGCAACCACGACAACATCCCCACCATCTGGTGGTCTCGCAGTTCCTCCACGGACAGCGTGATCGCCATTTCGGTGCTGGCATTCCTACGTTGCACCGTTGTCTGCGACCGGAACCAGCGTCCTCGTCCCTCGACCTCCCCGGGGACGGTGTGCCTCATGTGCGTACGTTACTACCTCCAAAACGGACCCCGCGATGCCGCTACAGGCTGTCGTCTTGACTTCAGCCTGGAGCCTCACTCCTGGCGTGTCCCAACCCTGGTGGCTCATACCATCCGCCGATCACGATTCAACATGGGCTGGACCACGCCTTGGCCGACCTCCACAACGGAGTTCAATCCCGCTCTCGTCAACGCCCGAGTTGAGCTTCGATTCCTCAACTTCGGCATCGGTTCGAGCCCCTTCTCTGCCCTGAACGTGTGCTTCGAGACTGCGCTCCCCATGATCATGGCCCTCCGTGACCGTCTCGGAGCGCACGGGCTCTGCCTCGACTTTGCGGGCGAGCTCACTCCCCGCCTCCCCGAGCAGTACACGTTCAACGGCGTCGAGAACATTGAGCGCCCGCTGCTCAATGCAGAGCTCGGACTTGACCTCGATGTCCGGCAAGGCAAGCTCCGCGTCGGTAAGAATTGCCTCAACGCTCGTGCCGTGGACATCGACGGGTGGGATGATGGCCAGTTCGAGCGGCACGTTGGTGACGACTTCGTTGCTGCCGAAGCTCTCCTGTCCCTGGGCGTGGATGGCGTTGAGGACAGTCACTCGTGGCTGGTATCGGCTCTTCACGTTGCTCGGCACTGGAAGCCTGCCTTTTATCTGCAAGACCTTTGGCCGAGGCACTCCTAAATCGACTCCGCGCGCACGGGCTCTGCATAACATTCACTGGACAGCTCTGTGGCCGTCTTCCTGAGGCATACCAGTTCAATGGGTTGGAGCAGGTGGAACGGGCGTTCGTGAACAAGAGCCACAGCATGGAGATCGATGAGGCGAATGGCAAGCTGAAGCTCTCGGCGTCTGTTGTCAACTGTCTGGCGCTGGATTCGGATGCCTGGCCGTCGCTACCGTCAGATTACCCTTCCGCGGTAATAACTCCTGCCAACACCGACAGACTTAGTGGGCGCCTCAAGTCGATACTGAGGTGACTACAACAGCCAACAGTCGTCAAGGCTGTCTCTCTCACGCGTCGTGATCATCTAACCCTCGTCACCGATACCTTGGGCCCTCACCTGAGTGAAGAGAAACTGCGCGCTCTTCGACGGTACTCACTGAACGTCTCCAGCGTAATCCGAAATCAGGTAATGAAGATCCGGAACCCGAAGAAGTGGTCCCGTCGACTCGCACAACAGCGCAAGTACGGGAAATCGAGGCGAGCGCGATATGCGGAGCAGGGACTTAACTCCCATGGAATCCCGATTCATTCATCGGCCTTAGACGCTTAGTCATATGTCGTCGCTTCCCGTCGGTGTTTAAAACTGTGTTTCCTCCTAATTCGCTTCCACCACCAGCTGGATTTGCGGGAATCGCTTCCGAACTTCAGACCACCGGCAGTTATGAGTCTGGTTTTGGACGACCACGAGCATGACGACCACGAGCACGACGGCCTCGACAAACCTTCCGCCATTGAGAGGCACAAGGAGTGGGGCCGCCTGTTGGAATGTGCAGGAGCTGGTCTTGACTCTAAGAAGTCCTTCAGGATTCTGAGAATGGACGAGTACCGCGACCATGTCGGAAATGATCTCCTTTTCAAGCTCCATACAAGGATGCCGGACTCTGAGCTGGAAGGCGTCTTTGCGGAGCATCTTGCACAGTCCAATTCCTTCCCACCTCCCTCGGTGTTGAACTAGTAGACGACCGCTTTTTCGACGACAAATTTCCAAGATATTCCAGAGCCTTCATGCATTCTATACCCTATGATACGTTCGGCTGCGCTGTCTTGAACTCTGGACTCTCTAGCCTGATCCCTGTCCGTCCTGTTTTAGCCGCGATGCTGACCGATAATGAGTCGGCGCCGGAGGTCAAAAGTGACCGAGATACACTTGAAAAGCCAAGACAGCATTGGCGGTGTGCGCGACGCCTTCAATCTCATGCCGGCCATGCGAGCTCTGTGATCGATTGCGATGTCGCTTCGACTCAACAATCGCTTAATTCCCTCCTTCGTACGTCAGCTGACATTAACGGGAACTATGACCCTTCGCAGCCTCCAAGCCATGTCGGTGATCGACCTCTCTTCCTTTTGGCACATCACCGATGCCGTCCTCTGGGACCCCCCCACGACACATGCCCCACCGCTTGCTCGGTATGCACCGCGTGAGTTAAACTCTTGACAGCGGCACCTCACGTAGGCATGTCGCGTTCTCTCCCCATATCGCGGCGAACATTGAAGGGAAGCACTACCTGAATAAGGGCGACCTTCGCGAAAGCGACGGTACATTGATGCAGCGGATAGCATCGCAAGCCCACATGGTCAGTCCACCGACGGTGTCACAGACCCGCAGTGATAGGGGAGTATGACTGGGAGTCTACTTACAGGCCGCGCTATGCATCTTCTTCCGCGAGCACTGATTCTTGTCGCCGACACGCGTTGTCCTCAGCACTGGAAATCGACCCGTCTGCCGAAACTGAGCTCAGGGTCCAGCTCCAGCACGAAAAGTAGTTGCCGAGATATGATCTCTTCTGTGTTGCGGTCAGGCTCCAATTTCGTCTGCGCATCGACCTTACTTCAAACCCATCGGGAAGCGGTCCTCTGCATCTGGTAAGCGGAGGGAAAGAAGGGAGACAGTAGCGGAGCTCACGGGCTAGGTGACGTGTGAGACGCCGCAGGCGCAGCAGACCAACGCTAAGTGACTTACCCTGGCGGGCGCATCCGGGACTGTGCCGAGACGTCTTCCTCGCACAGCCAGCTGTGGTTATGTCTACATCTCCCTTACCTCTACCAACACATCATTACTCCTCCGCCTCAGTGCAAAAACTCAGCCTTGCAGCATTGCATACACCACCTACCGAACCTTCACCATGCCCAACGTCTGGTCGCAGTTCGCCACCTCAGCCATCCCAGCCCAAGAGGAGGAGATCGCACAGGAACCTGCCTGTGCCGACCCAGCCGACACCACCCCTTTGTACCTTACCATGGAGGCCATGTCCATTGGTGAAACACCCGAAGGAGAGCCCAGATACCTCGTCAAGGCCAAGGTGTGCATTCCCGAGGGCACCCAGCTAGCCGCACCCCGCATCAGCGCCGAGCCAAGTCAGGAGGAAGAGTTCATCGACATCGCCTTCCTTTTCCGCCTCGCGTCCGACGGCAAGCTCGAACTGCACCTCCACCCTGACTCTGTGCTCACCCAGGAGCAGGCCGACAACCTCGACGAGAACTTTGTTGCCGTCAAGTGGGAGCCTCGCGAGGAGATCAAGATGTTCGTGACCGTCCCCGACCTTACCGTCTTGGGCTTTGCTGGCCCTGGCTGGCCCACCATCGACAAGGGCAAGCTCGCTACTGCTGCAGAGTAGTGAAACTTTGCTATACATTCTGGTACGCTGGAGGAGAAGTGTGGACGCACGAGTTGACATCACAGGACATTCAAGCGCCTCTTACATGCATATTGTTTAAAGTCCAGTCGATGCCATTCGATAGCCGTTGATTGTTAGAATGTGTAACATACATACTACTGGGCTACTACTCCGGGTGCGTAGTGTGGCTCTTCGGGACACCCTTGATGGTGAGCACGCAAAGGACGGCGAGGTTGAAGGCGAACACGTAGAACACGCGGCCCTCGCCCTCCTGGTGTCCATTCGGGTCATAGTACGTCAGCGCGTCGCGGAGCGGGAGGAATCCCTGTGCGATGATGAACGTCGTGATCCAACTCGCGCTGAGGGCGAGGCTGCTGAGGGCCGGGACACAGTTGGCGGGGACCATCTCGCTGACGAGGAGGAAGGGGATGGGCCCGAGACCGATACTAAACGCGGCGATGAACGCGACAATGGCAAACGAAGACATCTTGCGGAAGTGCTCGTTCAGACCCCAGCCGAGCAGGATCGCAAACACCATCATGAGGAACGAGGACAGGAGGAGGAGCAGGCGGCGTCCCAGCCGGTCGACGAGGAAGATGGCCGGGAACGTCATGATTGCGTTCACGACCGTGATCGCGATGGAGATCTGGCCGGCGCCAGCGCTAGGAAGGACCTTTTGGAGCACCGGGGTCGAGTAGAAGAGGACCGCGTTCACGCCGCTGAGCTGCTGAAGGATAAGGATCGCCGTCACAAAGAGCGCATTGCGGCGGGCAGGCGAGGCGAGCATCTCGGCAATGGACAGCTGGTCGCTCTCCGCCGCCTGGGTCGCCGGCCGTTCAGGGTCCTCGGCGAGAAGAGGCTCCGCTGCCGTCAGTCCGGCGTCTGCAACGTACACACCCTCCGAGTCCGGTTTCGCCGTCGAGGTCGTCATGACAATCTGGGCAACGGACACGATCCCGCTGATGGAAAGAATGTAGCGCCATGCATTGAGCCGATCGCCCTCTGCTCCGCTGAACGCCATACCGAGCACCTGCGCCGAGCAGATGCCGATCACGATCGCGAGCTGGTGCAGCGTACCGACCTGGCCAGAGCGTTGGACCAGGCTCGGCGTCGAGCGCGCCGTGTGGGCGAGATAGGGCGGCACAAGGCACACTGGCGAGACCACACGCGAAACCGGCGATGAATCTGTCGTCAGCGGCGTTCGCGCCGAGGTGGAGGTGACTTCAGGGCGATCGAGCGGATGTACAGCTGTAATAAGGACGTAAACTCGCTCCGAGAAGCGTATTTCCGCACGTCTTGTGCACATCCCTAGGAAGAGACGGCGTGGGGTGGGAGTCGGAAGGAAAGTCCATTGCTCATGAGCGAAGGCGGTGCGGGGTGGAGGTCTTGAGAAGCGGTGAAGGACTCAATACGAAGCATCCAGACACTTACCTTCCGAGCATGAGGAGAAGCCAGTGCGGGGCGAGAGCCATGACAAGCGCTCCGACGAGGTTGATCCACGCGCTAGCTGCGATACCTCCCGCAATACCACGCTGGCGCACGACACGGTCCGAGAGGAGGGAGCCGAGCAGGCCGCCGACAGTGAGCATGGCGGTCACGGTCGAGAATCTCATGGGCCGCAGTCCAAGGCATGGTCGTAGGAGAGCATGATCATTCTCGACTGGCTGGCACGTCAACGACTTGAACGGAAAGTTCAGCTCGCTAAGGTGATAGCCGTCTGACTGTCAGTTCGGAGTGAAGCGACCCTTGTGTAGGGCACGAGATGCAGCTTGCTCAAAAAACCCACAGTACCATGACGACCTGAGGTTAGCCCAGCAACGAGAGCATACTCACAGGCAGGCCCAGAAGATGGATCGGTACGCTGACATGATGCCGACGAGGGGTTGGGAGGAGTTAACATGACGGCGGCGGTACACACGGACAAGACCGGTGACTCGTCGCGTGTGCGTCATCCTGCCTGGATCATCACAGGGTCTGGCCATCTCTGTTCCATCTCTGTTCCCCAATGAGCAAAACAAATGCAGTCAAATAGCTGCACAAACAAACATACACGGGCAGAAAACATAGCATACAAGGTATCACAAGCACAGGCACTATCTCTCCTATCGAGGCGCATTGGCAGGCTTGAAGCCCATGCGGCGCGCGTACTCGCGCTCCTCCGCCTCTGTCAGGCGGTCCGCGCCGTTCCAGTTGGCACTCGAGGTGCGCGCGCGGAACTTGCCAGCACGCTCCTTGAACAACTCGTCCATACGCAGCGGCTTGATCGGGCCGAAGAGCTCGTCGGGGTTGACCTGAGCCTGAGCTTCAAGCGCATGACGAAGCGCAGGGCTCTCGGCCCACGCTGGTCGCTTGAAGTCGCTCTCGGAAGGCTCGTCGTCCGAGTCTGAGTACTCTGAGCGAATCGACGGAAGTGACACGTCGCCAGAGTCCTCGAGGAGCTCGGCCTCGACAGCCTGCTTGTCGAGCTGCGCCTGCAGGGTAGCGCGCTGCTGTTGCAGCGTCGAGGAGGCGCGCGAAGGGCCGGCCTGCGAGGTGCGCTGGGGAGGGCCGAGACGCTGAACAGAGGCACGCTCCGCGGTGCGGAAGGTGCTGGGCGGGCGGGAATGGGTCTTGCCGGGAGTCTTGGGCGCGGGGATGATGCGCTTCATGCCGCTCTTGCCGAGCTGGCTGCGCTGCATGGCGGCCTTGCGCTTGTCTGCCTCCTCCTTGCGGGCAGCCTCCTCTGCCTTGCGCTTCTCCTCATCCGCCTTGCGCTTCTCCTCCTCTGCCTTGCGGGCCGCCTCGGCCTCGGCCTCGCGCTCAGCCTTTTCACGTTGCTGCTGGATACGGATACGCGCCTCGCGCTCCTTGCGCAACTTCTCGGCGGCAGCGAGACGGACACGACGGGCTTCAGCTTCCTCAGCGGCACGCTTCTTCTCCGCCTCAGCGGCGGCCCGCTCCTCCTCAGCCTTGCGAGCCTTCTCGGTGGCCTTCTTACGCTCCGTCTGCGCACGCAAAGCCTCCCGGCGGTCCCTAGCCGCCTGGTCCTTCTTAGCGGCTTCAGCAGCGCGTGCCACGCTCTTGACAGGGGCAGCTGCGGGCTTGTGGCCCTGGACCTTGGAGGCCATGCGGTCGGCTGTCTTGAAAAGCTGGCTGCTGGAGGATGCAAGTGCAGCACTCGCAGGCCGGTTCGCCGCCTTGCGGGGAACGGGCGGTTTGCGCTTAGGGGTTGCCTCCTTGATGGGAGGAGAGCCAGGCGGCGTCGTCGAACCGGCAAAGTCGATATCGATAGTGCCGGCGACGCCAAGCGCCGAGCTACCGAGGTCGTCGGGGATGGAATCGAAATCGTCTCCTATGTCGATCAAGTTCTGCTCAGGCGGGGGAATGTCCTCGTTGTCCGCCATGATACTATCATTGACGGCCTGTTCCTCCTTCTCGCGCTGCTCCTCCTCGCGGAAGGTTTCGAGGGCGCGGTGCAGTGCCACCTCCGCCGCGGCCTGTGCCTTGCGGTCTTCCTCCTCACGCTTGCGGTCCTCCTCCTCACGCTTCTGGCGAGCAGCATCGTTCTGGAAGCCGAACAGACCGCCGAAGCCGCGGAAAAACCCAGAGCCGGCAGATGGCGCCGGGGTTGTAGAAGCCGCCAAACGCTTCTGCTCGTTGGCAGCCTTGACCTTGGCAGCAGCAGCGGCACGCATCTCTTCGAGCGCTTTGGCGACCTTGGTCGTGTTGCGCTCGGGCTCCGTCGTTGCCTGGACCTTGGCGGCTGGGGCAGGAGTGCTGATGGTCGCGGTCGGGAGGCTGGTAGCCGATCCAGCCTTACGGTCATACGGGGCAGGGGAGGCAGTGGTAGGGTCGATACGCGCGACCTTATCGGGACGCTTCTCCTTGATCTCCTCGACCTCCTCGCTCTTGCGCTTCGAGTGCATAGTGCTCTGGCGAAGTCCGCCAAAGTCGTTCATGCTAGTGCGATGGGCGGTGCTCGGTCGAGCGACCTGGTTGCCAAGCGCCTGGGAGAGCCATGAGCTGCGGACCTTGATCGGAGGCTGCTTCTCCTCATCCTCAGCTTCGGATTCGGACAGCAGAGTCTCCTTTGGCTCGTCTTCCATAAAAACGTCCTCGTCGTCCTTGACGACCTCGGGCGTTGGCTCACGAACGGGCTCCGAGTTGAGGTCCATGAGGTTGGGGGTCGGTTCGCGGACAGGTTCGGGGGTTGGCTGGCGCTCAGGGGTCGGGTCACACTCAACGACCGGCTCGGGAGTCGGGTCACGAGATTCAGGGGAGAGCTCACGCTCGACGGGCTCCGGTGTGGGTTCCCGCTCGACGACAGGCTCAGGAGTGGGATCGCGAGGGGTAGGCTGACGTTCGACAACTGGTACGGGCGTAGGCTCACGCTCCTCGACAGGTTCAGGAGTAGGCTCTCTAGGGGGCTCCGGTGTAGGCTCACGAAGAGGCTCTGGCGTTGGCTCTCGGGGAGGTTCAGGCGTAGGCTCCCGAGGAGGCGGTGTCGGCTCACGGGGTGGCGGGGTGGGCTCGCGGGGCGGAGAGGGAGCCTTGGGAGCAGGTCCGCGAACGGTGCGACGAGTTGACTTGCTGGCGGGCTCAGCCTCCTTCTTGGTCCGGGTGCGCTTGGGCTTGGACTTCACAGGACTGTCCTCCTGCATGCGGGTCTTAAGCGCCTTGGGTCCAGCCTTCGCTTTGCCCTTGAGAGGAGAAGCAGAGGGTGAGTCGAGAAGCTGCTGGGCGTTGAGAGGAGAGAAAGGCTGACGGTTCTAATGTCAGCTGTGCCAGCTCTGACTTGACCTACCTCTGGAGACTTCATGAGCGGGGAGAGGGCAATGCGAGCGTTGAATTGGCGGATCTGCTCCGCCCTGTCGCGGGCGGCCGTCTCAGCGGCGGCCGCAACCTGGCGGGTCTTCTTGACGGTGTGGGTACGAGAGGGGGTCTTGATGAGTTCAGCGATGGGACGGTGGGCCTGGGCTTCGAGGTTCTCGAGGTAACCATCCAGCCAGTCGAAGCCATCGCGGGTGATGCTAGCCTCAAACTCCTTCAGACTCTGTGTCGCAGCGGCCTGCAGCCGGCTCGCGAGGTCGAACGTGTAGTCCTGGAACGTCGGGAACGACGTGGGTGACGCAGCCATGGTGCCGGTCGTGATGCTGGATTACGGATGGCAAGGTAGAGTAGGAGTTGCAAGGATGCAGAGACGTTGCCGCATTGTTTATTGCCTTCCAGAACGGGCGTCAATGGCGGGGGCGGAAGCAAATACGCCCGCCATCGGTGCTCGACGTGATCGCCATGACGTCCTGTTTCGTGCATCCATCCACTATCCTACGAGCGACATCCTTAATACACTGCATGCGACCATGTCTGCCTTTGGCACGAAGGTGAGTTACTCGCGAACGGCACGGAAGCCTGGACAGTGATGTGTGGACGCGGCTGATTTCTTTCCCAGACGAAAAAGGTAAACAAACCTCCACCCTGAGTGTACTGACCCCAGGTCGTGACCTATGGCAAGAAGAAGACGGTGAGAGCAGTGCCTATGCATAGCTGACGGCAGCGCATCATCAACATCCACTCAGACTTCAGCCCGTCAAAGGACAGAGAGACATCACCTGCGACCCCCCACCGCCGTGAGCCACCGACAACTCCGCTGAAGCCGAAAGCAACCAACAATGAGACACCCCTGAAGCCTCGTGACAACAACACAAGCACACCTTTGAAGGAGAAGAAGACCGAGAAGGGGGCTAAGAAGGATGCACCGCTAAAGCAACATGCGGCGCAGAATCGTCGGGCGGTCTACCGCAACAGCCCGGAGCGTGCGCACGTCGTCCGAAAGCCAGCACCAAGGAGAATCCATGCCCTGAGGGCTATGGACAGAGTGGAGGTTACGATTGAGACGAGGTCGCCATCCCCGAAGCAATCCGAACCGCAAGTGGAACCGAAGACGAGGGCGAAACCGCAGGAGAAGGCAGAGAGTGGCAATGAGGCCAAGCCGAAGCCGAAAGCGACTGCGAAGCGCAAGACCGATGATGAGGGAGAACCGATGCCGAAGTCTGGACCCTCCAAGCAGTCCGAGGCTGTGGATGAAGTGACGCAGCAAGTCGTCGATTTGACGCTTAGCGAGGACGAGCAGCCCGTCAAGCGTGGTCCTGCGCCACGGAAACCTCGCAAGGCGCCGAAGATAATTAAGCCCGTCCAGCGCGCCGATCCGACACCGCTACCATCACCAGAGCCCGAGGTGCGGCCTGACCTTCCGGATGAGAGTCTGTCTCGACTGCTAGCCCAGTGCACTGTCTCCCAGCCTGTTGCATTCAGTGATGTCTTCAAGGATCCCGCTTTCTCGACGCTCGTCACCGGTTTCGAACTCAAGAAGCAGGGCGAGGCGTCCTACTCTGAGGTGTTCCGAGTCGGTGACGCTGTTGTCAAGGTCATCCCACTTCTGGGCACTGATCGCCCGACAGACGACGGCGAGGACATTCCCGACTGCTCCAGTGCCGACGACGTTGCGCGCGAAATCGAAGTTACGAGGCGCATGGCGCAGGTTCCCGGGGGCGGCTTCGTCGGCTTCAGGGGGTGAGTAGACAGCTATATCGATTTCAAACGCGAGCTGACAGCAGCGCCTTTGTCGTGACCGGATCGTACCCCGCCCCTCTTCTCGCGGAATGGGACGCCTGGAAAGCTGAAAGGGGCACGGAATCCCCACGTCCAATCTTCCCACCAGAACAGCAGTTCGCGCTCGTCGTCCTCGACGACGGCGGAGGCGACCTCGAGTCCGCCCACTTCGACTCTCACTCCTGGACGACAATGGCCGCCGTGTTCTGGCAAGTATGCGATGCGCTTGCGCGAGCCGAGAAGTGGACTCAGTTCGAGGTACGCTGCCAAACTACGGGTGTGATAGCTAACGACAGCACCGTGATCTGCACGAGGGCCAAATTCTGCTGCAGTTATCCTCCCCGCCGCCGCCGACGTCCAAGCCGACCAACACAAACTATCTCGCCCCGAGCGGCGTCACGGCGACGATGATAGACTTTGGCCTGTCCCGCTTATCGATTGATGGCGAGGTGAGGTGGACACCCCTCCCCGAGGAAGTGTACGATGGCGTCGGCGCACAGTGGGACGTGTACCGGGCTATGCGGGACGTGATTGAATCCCAGCCCCCGCCGGCGGAGCCCGAACCGGTGCGACCGCCGAGTCCCATCCCACTAGCCCGACGGAGATCGCGACGCACAACGACACGGGTGGTGCAGTACGTCCTCTCCGACTCTGAGGACGACGACGACGAACCGAGCTACGTCCCGCCTATCTCTCCCCCATCGTCTCCCCTCGCCTCTCCCTCCTCCTCTCGGACATCGACACCGCCGACCTCCACATCCAGCCTCAGCCCGCGGACACCCTGGACCGCATTCGTGCCCGCCTCCAACGTGCTCTGGCTCCGGTACCTGTGCACGTACCTCCTCAAGGCTGCGCGGAAACCGTACAGCCGCAAGTCGACCAGTGCGGCTAAACAGGCAGCGCGACAGAGACAGGAGGCGGCGTGGAGCATGCTCTGCGACGTTGGGGCGGCGCTCGATCCGGAAATGGGCATGTTCGATAGTGCTGCGGACGTCCGGAGCTGGGGAGAGGAGTGTGGGTGGGTCGCGTAGCTGAGCATAACTGATCGGCGCGATCGGCGGGAATACTGCGAGATGGACGCTGAAGATCTTGGAGAGCAACCTGGCCGCGAGGAGATGACTGTAACGAGCACCGTTAGTGACACATGATGTATTGTATGCTACGTTGGCACTATACACAGCATGGCATAAAACTAACTACTCGACTGGAAATCACTACCTAATGAACTTTTTCGAACTAAACCTTGCTGATGCGACGCGAGATCGCCTTGGTACCGAGCCCCAACTCAGTGTGCCTACCAACCACCAGACATGGTGGCGTCGTGGGCGGGGGGCGCGGGGGCGGGAGGGTTGTTCCAGCCCGAGCCGGACTGGAAGCCGCCAGAGTGGGCAGCCGCCGAGCCGGACTCGCGCTCGATCATCTTGAGGCGGTCGGGGTTGACGCGGGGACCGGCGCCGCCAGAGGGTCCAGCAGGGGGAGCACCAGAGGGAGCACCGCCCCAGCCACCACCGCCGCCGGAGTTGGAAGCAGCGGGAGCAGAGCCCCAACCGCCGCCGCCGCCAGAGTTGCCGCCGGAGTTGGAGTTGCTCCAACCGTCACCACCGCCGCCGGAGTTGCCGCCCGAGTTGTTGCCCCAGCCAGAACCACCGCCGCCGCCGCCAGAGTTGCCCCAGCCGGAACCACCGCCGCCGCCGGAGTTGCCCCAGCTGCCGCCGCCTCCACCACCACCTCCGAAGCCGTCGCCGCCAGTCTTCTTGGGGCAGGAGCGGGACTGATGGCCCTGCTCGCCGCACTCGTAGCAAGTGCCGCCGAA
Source organism: Trichosporon asahii var. asahii CBS 2479 (assembly GCF_000293215.1). NCBI lineage: Eukaryota > Fungi > Basidiomycota > Tremellomycetes > Trichosporonales > Trichosporonaceae > Trichosporon > Trichosporon asahii. The sequence goes on along the minus strand of NW_014040874.1, from coordinate 2,209,279 downwards.
GGGGCGGTCGATGCCTTCCTTCCTGGGATTCTCGCAGTCGCGAGACAGGTGGCCGGGCTCGCCGCAGTTGTAGCAGTTGCCACCGCCGCCGCCACCGGCCGCCGTAGCCGCCCTGCTTGTCGGGGCAGTCGCGGGACTGGTGTCCTTCCTGGCCACAGGTGAAGCAACCACGACCGCCGCCAGGCTTGTTGGGGCAGTCGCGAGACTGGTGGCCCTCTTCGCCGCAGGAGAAGCAGCCGCGACCGCCGGCCGCCCTGCTTGTCGGGACACTCGCGCGAGATGTGGCCCTCCTGGCCACAGTTGAAGCAGCCGCCGCTGCAGCCGCCGTAGCCGCCCTGCTTGTCGGGGCAGTCGCGGGACTGGTGTCCTTCCTGGCCACAGGTGAAGCAACCACGACCGCCGCCAGGCTTGTTGGGGCAGTCGCGAGACTGGTGGCCGGGACCGCTGCCGAAGCCACCACCGTCGCCGCCGCGGTTACCCCAGCCAGAGTCCTGCTGGCGGTCACCGAAGGCACCACCGCCGCCGGGACCACCCCTGCGGTCGCCGAAGCGGTCGCCAAAGGTGTCGGAGCGCGCGACCGAGGCGTAGATCTCCTCGAGCTTCTTGTTGTTCTCCTCGACAATGTTGGGGTTGTCGTACTGAACTTCAGACCAGCCAGCGTAGGCGCCCTTGTGAGGAGTTGAAGTTGAAGTTGTAGCGGGAGCCGCGTTGCCGCCGCCAGACTGAGCAGGAGCAGCGTCCCAACCGCCGCCCCCGGACTGAGCAGGAGGAGCCTGCTGAGCAGGAGCACCCCAACCACCACCACCGGAGGGCATGTGGGGAGGGGCGTCACGCTGAGGCTGCTGCTGCTGCTGCTGCTGAAGCTGAGGCGACTGAGCAACCGGAGCGGCCGGAGGAGGAGCACCCCATTGCTGGTTGTTCGAAGGGGGCGGAGCCTGATTGAACTGCTGCTGCTGGGCAGGCGGGGCACCCCACTGCTGCTGCTGCTGAGGAGGAGGCTGGTTATACTGGTTCGAAGGGGGAGCCTGGCTGTACTGATTGGAAGGAGGCGCCTGGTTGTACTGATTCGAGGGGGGCGCCGAGTATTGAGACTGGGCAGGAGGCGCCTGGCCCCAACCGCCCTGTGACTGCTGCTGCTGGGGAGCAGGAGCCTGGGAGAAGGAAGGAGGAGGCGCGCTCGCCATAGGAGGGGGCGCACCCCAGCCGCCGTCGTCGGTGACAGGCATGTCGGGTTGATCGATCAGAGAGGGTTGAACGGGCTTGGAATCGGGGTCAGGCTCAGGCCAGCCTTCGTTGAGGTTGAGAGGAGCAGCTGTCTCTGCAGGAGCGGGATAGATGCGGTGACGCGAGCCTTGAGGACCGACGCGCTGATCGAGAGGGGGAAGAGGCTCTGCTCTGTGAACCTGGGTGTCAGAGATGTCATCAGAAGTCCTCATAGACGCAACGAGCGGCTCATCGTCGTTCCCATCGAAGGGAACTAAGCAAGTTGACTCACCTGATGTTCACGTTCGAGTCGGAGACCGTAGCCAGAGGAGAATGCAGGCTTGGGACCTCTGGTCGGGTTAGATTGATGTTTCCAGTCGTTGAGGAAGTTACCTGCGGATGTAGGTCATTTACCGGACTAGAAGAGAGAGAGGAAGAGGAAAGGTGGTGTGAGTGAATGAGGAACAATGATGATGATGAGAAAGGAAGACGGTGAGGAGGGGGGAAGGAGGGTGAGGGGGTTTTAGTAGGACGTGGAGGGCGCTGGCAACGGAGGAAGACACAGCGTCGTCAGTGTGGGTGTGGGTAAGGAGGGCGAGGAGAGGGCGAGGACGGAGGGAAGACACCAGCAATGTGACTGACAAGGTGGCAGGGGGATTCGCGCCGCCCAGTGCACGCCAAAGGACACACACGCTGGCACAGCAGCAGAGGTAGCCAAGGACAGGGGCGCGACCGCGCAGTACGGGGCGGTCAGAGGCCGTCAGCGCGACAGTAAGTCTGTGTCAGTCTGCCAGTGGAGGCAAGAGGCTGGGAGGCTGGCTCCGCTGCATCGGCAACGCTGTGCGAGCCCGAAAGTGCAGGAAGAGCAACGGCGCGAGTCAAGTGTCGTGCACTGCTCACCTATCGTCGCCGGAGTAGATTGGGTGCGTGCACCAGAGGACACCGTCGGCAGCCATTCACGAATTGTGATGAGTGCTAGACATTGGGCACGGGAACTCAATAGCCCAGCCGCCAGCAGCATTGAGTTCCCAGAATGTAGTCATCGTGCTTGCAGGATCAGTTGCAGCTTCATCCTCCATGGTTGATCGCTGACCAGTCCAACGTCCAGTCCCCTGCCTGTGCTAGCGGATCCTCTGATCTGCCCTCTTCCTGAGGGATTCCGCATCGTGTGCGCCCTCGTGCGCCCGCTGTCTGCCACCAGTCCATTCTCGATCACTGTCATCAGTACATCAGTCTACAGTCAGCGCTCGCGCTCCAGGTGACCATTGTCTTAGACCTCCAGTGCCAGTGCAAGTTCGCCCCTTGCTGTCTTCTCATATTCTCATCCCTGCGTGCATGCAAGACCGTGGAGTGAAGACGGCGGAGGGTTCTGCCACTGGTGTCACGTGATGCGGAATGTACCGGATGCGGGGCACACTGGGGAGGGGAATTAATCGGCCTGCCGTTGTCGCTGGCGGAAGCGGTGGTCACGATAGCCGGAATGTCCTGGGTGGTGAATGCCCGTCGCCTAAGTGCGTGCGTGAGGCGCCGGCGGCACTGGCCAGCCTAGCGAATCCCGGCGATCGAGAAGCAACATGCGTGAGGGCGAGCCCAAGGGCACACGAAGGGACGCATGCCTGGCGCGCGCGAGGACCCCAGATTTGGCAGATTGGCGTCGGACACGGATCACGGAACTCCTCGGACCACCACTGCGCCCGCTGCGCCCGCTGTGCCCCGCCGCATGACTGGCTTTGCATCTTCCGGAGCCTGAGCCTCAGCCTCAGCCACAGAGAGTCGCATCGCCTGCTGGCCAGCGCCAGCGAGCAACGCATCTCAAACTCACTCTTTCTCTTTCTCCTCACCAGAGTTTCTACTCAAAGACTCAAAAACAGCCTGCCTGACACGTGCCGTTCGCTCGTTCGCGCTACAGCCTGCAGCCGAGCTTTACCCTTGCCCCATTCCCCCAAACACGTCATATCTGTGCGACCGACCCCCGACCTATCACAACCCGCAATGCCTTACGTTGACCCGAACCAGCGCTGGATTGTCCCCGCAGTTGCTGCCGCTACTGTCGTCGCTGCTACTGCTGGCTACCTCTACCTGAACCCTTCGTGCTGTTCGTCTTTCACCAAGTCTAGCAAGTCTAGCAAGATGTCGCTCTCGAACAAGCTCTCCATCAAGGACGTCGACCTCAAGGACAAGCGTGTCCTCATCCGCGTCGACTTCAACGTCCCCCAGGACAAGAAGACCGGCGAGATCACCAACCCCGCCCGTATCACCGCTGCTCTCCCCACCATCAAGTATGCCATTGACAACGGCGCCAAGTGCGTCGTGCTCATGTCCCACCTCGGCCGCCCCGACGGACAGAAGAACGAGAAGTACTCGCTCGCCCCCGTCGCCAAGAAGCTCGAGGAGCTGACCGGCAAGAAGGTCACCTTTGTCCACGACTGCGTCGGCAAGGAGGCTGAGGACGCCGTCAACAACGCCAAGGACGGCCAGATCGTTCTCCTTGAGAACCTCCGCTTCCACCCCGAGGAGGAGGGCAAGGGCGTCGACGCCAACGGCAACAAGGTCAAGGCCGACCCCAAGAAGGTCGAGGAGTTCCGCAAGGAGCTCACCAAGCTCGGTGACGTCTACGTCAACGATGCGTGAGTGTACAAGATACAGATCGGTGTGCTGACAGACAGCTTCGGTACCGCCCACCGTGCTCACTCCTCCATGGTCGGTGTCGAGCTTCCCCAGCGTGCTGCCGGCTTCCTCATGAAGAAGGAGCTCGACTACTTCGCCAAGGTCCTTGAGCACCCCGACCGCCCCTTCCTTGCCATCCTCGGTGGTGCCAAGGTCAAGGACAAGATCCAGCTCATCGACTCGATGCTTGACAAGGTCAACAAGCTCATCATCTGTGGTGGCATGGCCTTCACCTTCAAGAAGACTCTTGAGGGCGTCAACATTGGCTCTTCGCTCTTCGACGAGGACGGAGCCAAGGTCGTCGGCGACATTGTCAAGAAGGCTAAGGAGAAGAACGTCGAGCTCATTCTCCCCGTCGACTACGTTGCCGGCTCGTCGTTCTCGAACGACGCCGAGCGCAAGACTGTCACCGACAAGGAGGGCATCCCCGACGGATGGATGGGCCTCGACTGCGGCCCCGAGACCAACAAGATCTTCGCCAAGGCCGTCGAGGACTCCAAGACCATCCTCTGGAACGGTCCCGCCGGTGTCTTCGAGTTCCCCAACTTTGCCCAGGGCTCGCTCTCGCTCCTCAACGCCTGCATCAAGGCTTGCGACAACGGCGCTACCGTCATCGTCGGCGGTGGTGACACCGCCACCCTCGTTGCCCAGCAGGGCAAGGAGGACAAGCTCTCCCACGTCTCCACCGGTGGTGGTGCTTCCCTTGAGCTCCTCGAGGGCAAGACTCTCCCCGGTGTCGCCGCGCTTTCTGACAAGAAGTAAGCGTGCTCCCGAGCGCCAAAGGCGCGGCCGCTGTTGCCGTCCGCTTAGCCACATTAAAAGTAAACGTAGCTTTGACGTAAACGACTGTGAGAAGATGCATCATGTCTAGCACGAAGGGTTGTGCTGCCAGCGCAGCCACTCCAGCGCTCCCTAGAGCCTCAGCCAACTGCAATCGTTCTGCAGCGATCGTGGCGTGTGAGCGTGGGAGTGGAGTGTCTCGTGGGCGCCCTGTCTGGAAACGCCCAGTGGAGGTGGAGGTGGAGGTGTGCCTCGTGAGGTGCGGAACCAAACGCGTGGTCAAGCGCGGACCACTGCAACTCGTAAACAAATGCCTCCACCGTAGCCAGCCGTCATCACATCTTTGGCTCGATCGCTCCCTCCTCGACCACAAGGCCTTCACCTAGTTCGACAACATGTCGCTCACAGATGCGCTTGACCGACTAGCGCACGAGTCGGACCAGCTGAAGTACCACGCGAGCCAGAACACAGACCAAGCCGGCCCCTTCACCTCGGCGTACCTCTACCTCGAGCCTGGCTCCAATGTGCTGTCCCTCATCCGTGATGCCGCGCCAAAGGAGAAGCGGCCGTTCAAGATTCTCTCGGCACCTAATCCTCCGCCCAACCAGCAAGCCGACTTTGGCGTCGACAAGCGACCAGGTGTTCAGCTCAAGACGGAAGCGGTGTTGACTCCGCTGAAGAGCCTGAGGGCTCGGCGTGGTCAGCCGGGCGAACTTGATGCGACGCTGCGTGCGGCCGACGAGCTCCTCGCCGCCATTGCGGACAGCTACCACATGGCAAAGTACCAGGCGCACGTCCGTGCATTGGCGCAGCAGCACGCAGAGCAGCAGCGCGAGCTTGCCGCCATCCAGGCTGAGATTGAAGCGTTCTCGTCACGACCCGCGAAGAAACCCGAGCCCGAGCCAGAGCGGGAAGAGCTCAGCGTCGACGAAGCGATCAAGGCGGAGGAAGCGGCTCTCCGAGAGCTCGAGCGGAGTATCGCACCCTTGCGACGGACCGCCCCGGCATCGCCCGCGAGTCCGAGAAGTCCTCGGAGCCCGATGGCGGCACGCAGTCCCCACAGCCCCGCCTCACCCAAGACGCCAAAGAGCAAGACGCCCGCGCGGCCGACGACGACTCCGAGCCGCGCCCTCCACTTCCCCGGAACGACGCCGCGACGGCCCTCCCAAACGCCGAAGGGGCGTTTCGAGCCGCTACACCTCTTCGGCACGCCGAGGGCGAAGACGCCCCAGGTCCCGCCGCCAGCGCTGAGGGAGAGTATCCGCCGTGACGAGCCTGTCGGACGGAGCATCTTTGGGCCTGGCGCTGGAAGACGGAGCACGCAGCAGCAGCCCCTCGACGCGAGCGTTAGGAAGGAGCCGCTGGACGCAAGTACGAAGGGTCTGGGAGCGAGTACCTCTGAGCGACCGCTGGCTGGGAGCACGGGACTGGGAGGCTCGACGGCGAAGGAGCCGCAGAGCCTTGCGTCCTCGACGCTGCAGCCGCCGTCACTCGGCACCTCGGCCAATGCTCCTGCGACACCAGCGCACGCCCCGCCGAAACCAGCTGCTGCTGCTCCGACACCTGCCCCTCCGACACCTGCTCCTCCGACGCCCGCACCCCAGACACCCGCCCCCGCACCACCAGCAGAATCGACATCAGAGATCGACGCGACGAACCCGGCCGTGGTCTCCGGAGTGGTAAGCTAAAGCCATCTCTATGAAGCTGACCCCAGACAACGGTGCACGACAAGCTGGCAGATGTGATGCGCATGCTAACCCCTTCTGGGCGAGACGTTGCGTCGACAGTGTGAGTGACTTCTCTCTCCAATGTTTCAGCTATATCGTGCGCGACTAGCTAATGCCAGATCACACCTGCACGCCGTGCTAAACGCCGAAGTCCCCTCTCCACCAACAGCAGGCGCCGTAACGCAAGAGGCCGTGCTCATGTCCGCGGCTGCGCTGTCGCTCCTCCGCGCCGCGCCCTCTGGCGGTGTCTTGATGCCGGTCCTGAAGGCGGAACTGGCCACGACGGCGCGTGTCAGGGGATGGAGCGAGGATGCGGCCCAGAGGACGATCTATGCCGGTGTGGGGCGGAAGGCGTGGAAGATCGACCGCCGCGCGGGAGGGGGTGGGAAGGTGCACCTTACCTAGAGATGCATGTGCTCATTCTGGAGCAGACGTGTTGGAGAACTGGGAAGTTGTAGAGCTGATCACTGTTACGGAGACTGATATCACGCACTGACAGAGGGGATCGTGGGAGACCTTGAATCTAGCGAGGTTGACCCTCGACGCCAAAAAGTCAGAATCGGTCATGTCGACTTCTCGATCGGAGCGTGAATGTTCGTGGGAGACCATGGATCTAGCAGAGGCGACCTCTGACGCCAAAAAGTCAGAATCGGTCACGTCGACATCTAGGTCGATCGATCGAAGCTTAGGACGCCCGTGGCCGGCCCGTGGGATCGTGGGAGACCTTGGATCTAGCAAGGGCGACCCTCGACGCCAAAAAGATAGATCGGACCCGTGTGTTCGTGAGGAACGGAGGAAGGTTGGCGCCGTGGGAGACTTTGAATCTGGCGAGGACGAGGGCCGACCGTCATCGGTCACGTCGGGCTCACCATCGCTTTGGAGGGGCTCGTGGGAGACCACAGATATGGCGCAGCTATCCGCCAATTCGATCGGACATGTATCGTAGTAGTCAAGAGTCGTCAGCTTCCTCTCAGCACATTCGATGCAAAGTATGATACATGTGTACGCTTCTATCGCTCCCGAATGCGCTAGAGCACCTCGGCCCATCCGAGCCCAACCCATCTCTCGACCTCTCCCCACTGCACAATATGGCTCGTGCCCTTGGCGAGTACCGCGCTGCCTCCATTCTCGAGCGCAATCTCGCCACAGTCCTTGTTGCAGTACACGAGCACGAGCGCCTTCTCGTCAGGCCGGGGCACCATCGACGTGCCATCGTTGCCCGTGTCCTCGGTGCCCTGCAGCCATGGCGGGAGCGAGTCGAGCACGGACGACTTGAAGTGCTGGTCGATCAGAGTCGAGTAGCGTTCTGCGTGCTGTCGCTCGGCTCCCGAGAGGAGGTTTGAGGATGTCGTCAGGAGGTGCTTGGCGTACTTCTCCACCTGCAAGTTAGCTGTCGGCGGAGAGGGTTCGCCACAGGTACTCACCTTGTGCAACCGCACCCTCACATACGACCGGACGACATACTTTGCCCGCTCCATCTCTGTCTGAACCAGCACGAGGCGGAAGTGCTCCTCCTCGGACGTCGAGGGATCCGCCCTCAGCAGAGTCAACATCTTGCCCTGGATCGTCAGCGTTGCTCACTAGACGGCACCCCCTCAATCAAACAACAACGGGGCTGAAGAGGCTCTAATCATCCTTCGCGCCCCAACGCTCCAGAGAATACTCACCTGCTGTTCCACCTTGTCCAACACGCTGTCAACAAGCTCGCCCTCCCACTGGAGCACGTCCGCGACGCCGCGCTCCTTGACCCAGGCGCGCTCAAGGAGGCGCAGGTCATCTTCGACCTCGGACTGGGAAAGTTGCTGTTGGGTGAATACTGGCGTCAGCTGAATCGCGCAACCGAGGAGGCTGTAAACGAGGTACAGAGTCCGATTGGGACATGATGGATGGTAGGAACGCACCTTCTGGCCCATTGTAGACGTCACCAGCCTCAGTCCCGGCATACGTCGAGTACGCGTCGAAATCGCTCGTCGGCGGTCCGTATCCTGGCGCTGGTGTGCCTCCGTTACTCCTAGCTGCTCCCGTCAGGCGGTCGAGAAAGCTTGGTCCGGATGTCCCGCTACGGCTCCGTGACGGCCCAGAGGCCGAGGAAGTTTCCCAGTCCATGCTGCCTCCCACGGCGTGCTTTGTGTTCTCGGGAGGGAGTCGGGGTTTGATCTGGGTCGTGAGGCAGGTGATAGGTGAGAGTGATGAGGTGCGGTGACGAGAGCTCGGGATGACGAAAGTTGGAGGATTACAGTAATTCAGACAGAGCAGAGGTCCGAAATGTTGTTGCTGAACGCGACGCGAGGCTAGGCACGTCATTCCAAGTGAGGCACGCCGATTAGGACGAGCATTACGACAGCCATCCTAATGCAGATAAGGCCCCAGATTAACCCCACAAATCGGCCCCCACACCGGCGATCACCGACAAGCACCCCGCGCAGCTGACTGATCCGGCTCACAGCTCGGATGCTTACCTCACCGGCGTGCGAGCTTGTGGGCTTGCAAGCTGGGGAGTTGCGTGCTAGCTTCCATCGACCGTTCCATGCGCCAGCTCCGCCCACTTGCATCGCTGCTCTCCCTCCGTTTCCCTCTTCACTCCATCTCAGCGCGAGCCTTCGCCAGCACCCCGATCGCCAACCGAGAACGTCGAGACGACGGCTTCATCCATCCCGAGATGACGGACAATATTGTCAAGTGAGCTCCCACGCCTCGTATTCAGTCACTCCTCCGGAGAACCAGACTGGGGTGACTAACCGAGACACGAGATGTGCATGGTGCACTCTGGTCGCCGCGCGCGCCGCCGTGGCTGTCCTCACCGTCGCTTAGGTCGCCGCAAAGCGTACCCAGACTATGGAGTGGTGCCTCACCTCTCTTCCGAGACACTACGAGCCAAGCTGACATCCAAGCTTCTACGCAGGCCAACCGCCCCTGAACCGGCTCTCGTTCCAGCGTCAAGATGCCTCGCTGCTGAACGCCTACCTGCCCACCGCCAAGTTCCTAGTCTTCGACCTCGGCAAGGTCCTCTGCCCCACAAAGCGCTACAACGAGATCCAATACCTGACCCACGCGCAGGTCGCGCCCCTGCTGAAAGAAGGATTCGAGGATCCGCCCAAGGACGCGAAAGATGCCAAGGTGCGCCAGGCGGCGCGGCCTGTGGGTGCGTCTGCCGTTGTCTTCCTCGGCCTCGACGAGAGGGGATACGAGCAGGAGAACGAGGGCAATGTGGAGCGGCCCAAGGGGCTGCCGTACTTCGCCATTGACGCGAGCGGCACGGGTTTCGCGGGCGCGAGCAAGAACTCGGCCGTCCGCGCTGCCGAGTCCGACAAGGGGGAGGGCAAGGACGAGGTGACGGGAAGCTGGGGCGATCCCCGCGCCACTGGGTCTGCCCTTGACACCTTTGACGCGGGCGTGTTCGCGACCGCGCGCGCGTTGACGGACTGGAACGGGCGGAACCGCCACTGCGCGGCTTGTGGAGCCAAAACCTACTCTCTGTGGGGCGGGTGGAAGCGCGCATGCACCACTGCGCTCGAGGATCCCTCCAAGTGTTTCTCCAACACTGGGTTGCACAATTTTGCCTATCCCCGCACCGACCCCGTGACTATCATGGGCGTGTTGGACCCGGCGGGAGACAGGATGTTGCTCGGAAGACAGAGGGCGTGGCCTAAGGGCTTCTACTCGTGTCTTGCTGGGTTCATTGAGCCGGGCGAGAGCTTTGAGGACGCCGTTCGCAGGGAGGTGTTCGAAGAGGCTGGCGTCAAAGTCGGGCCGGTCAGGTATAGTAGCTCCCAGCCGTGGCCCTTCCCGGCCAACATCATGGTGGGATGCTATGCGCGAGCTGAGAGTGATGAGATCCGCCTCGATCTCGATAACGAGCTCGAGGACGCGCAGTGGTTCCCTCGTTCTGTTGTCGCGAGGCTGTTCGAGAAGGAAGGGTCGACGCACTTCTCCGTCAAGGACTACTCGGCCATCGACCGCGCGCTGACTGCTGGCGAGGAGGACGGATGCGCCGTGCACGGCGACCTGGCGAGCAGGCTCACCAAGATCCCGCCCGAGACCGCTATCGCCGGCAAGCTTATCAGGCAGTGGGCCCTCGGACCCCACGCGCTCGACCTCGTCTCGAGACTGTAGAAAGCAGACAAATCACATAACAGAGCTCCCTCTAATGTTACAGTTTATTTACAACAGACACTATTTCGTGAGGCATTTTGGCTGGGTGCGCTGCGAGACCCCCGTGAGTGGAAGGGCAACGCCCCCGGAACGAGTTGGCGTCTCGCCGATCGAGGACGACGAAGCAGACTCGCTCCACGAGCTCGTGTTGCATGCTTTGACGGTCGTGCCGAGCTGCACGATGCTGCTGTGCGCCGTCCTGAACGAGACCTTTTCGGCGAAGCCGAGGCCAAGCCCGCTGTACGTTCCGCGCTTGCAATTGCGCCGCGGAGAAGGCGAGGGATCCTCGGCCAGCGGTCGGCCCAGCACATTCTCGGAGCGCCGGCGCATGCGCTCGCGCAGTTTGGTCGGCGAGTTGAGGTCGGACCCGAACGACGGCACGCCGTCCAGCTGCCACGACCCGAAGGCGCGAATGTCGGCCAGGCTGACGGGCTCACGACGCTTTGGCTGCGGTGGCGTCATGACGAGGTCCTGCAGATACTCGTTAGAGGCGTCCGAGAAGTCAGAGTACGTTGACGTGGGCGAGTCGAGTAGGTCGAGTTCGCGAGGGCGGCCCTGCTCTCCCAAGAACCAATTATAAGACGTTGGCTCCGAGTCCGAACCCGAGGCTGTCCCACGAGCCGGCGTCGGCGCCTGGGGCCGTTCTGGCGGGACTGAGTCTGCATATGACGATGCAGGCAGAAGGTGCGCGCCGAGCAACTCGTCTGGCGGCGGGGCGATGTGGCCAAACTCCCACAAGTCCCAATCGACATTCAGGCCGACAGCCTTGCGCGCAAGCCACGAGGCGTGCGCGCTCCAGATCGCGACCTGGACGAGGCTCAGACCGGATCGCGCCTCGAACTCGCGGCGGTTCACCCCCAGCGAACTGAACGGGTTGCTGTCAAGGAAGTGCGTCTTGGGGGTGAAGGTCTTGTCGCTGCGGCCGATGATCTGCACCGTGGGCAGCAGCTTACTGGGCACCGGACGGGGAATGAGCATGAGGGCCTGGGATTAGCTCCTTGCAGCGAGGTGGAGCTCACAAAGCTGTTGGCCATGGGACCATCACGTAGACGGTACTGGAGCGCGGCGAGCGTCCAGAGCTTGCCGCAGACGCCACTGACATTAGACACGATGGTACTGCATACTCACAAGGGGTGCGGCTCGCCCGTGTAGCCCAGAACCTGGGAGACAACCATACGCAGGTTGAGCAGCCGGAGCGGATCAGTGATGAAGTTGCCCGCTGTGGCGTAGAACACCTCGCACTGGGGTCAGCAACCATGGGATAGCCAGGTGGGCAAGGAAGGGCAGCTGCGCGCATTCACTTTGGGCTGAATGGCAATGAGATCTCTGTGATCCGCCAGAGCGACAGGGAAGGCCTTGGGGATCTCATCACAGAGAGGGCAGGACAGATCTGTGTCTCGGAGCGGCGGACTCACATGCCCCCGCCAATCGAGGGGACCTCATGACTCACCTTGTACGCGTGCTCTTGTGGTCCGGGCTGGCCAGCCTTGAACCAACGACATCCCCAACCCGAACGGCGGGGACAGGCGCACGACTCGGCCCTGCTACCTTTGCCGTCAGCGCCGCGCCGGAGGATGCACGAGCGGGTGCGGCGGGGGCGGCGTTGCGGCGGCATCGGGAGGGAAGGAAGGTACTTGGTAGTTGGAGAGCAGGGCAGCGGCAAGAAGATGAAGGAGCGTCTGCTGTGGGGCTTAGGAGAGGCGTGAGGTGCGGAAGGAGGAGGTTTGAGGTGGGAGGAGACTGGAGTCAGAAGGCTGAAAGAAACTGGAAGCTGCAAGAGGTGAAGAGTGAAGAGTCGAGAAGAGGAACAGCAAGTCAGTCCATTAGCAGTCTACGACGCAGCTAGCGCGGTTCGAGCCATGGGTGGCGACGAGGAAGACTCTTCGCGTGGTGTAGGGCGCACGCAGCCGTGGCAGTGGTCAGTGGCTGCGGGTTCTGTCACCCGATCAGTACACACGACGCTCTGAATATATGCATACAACAACGTAGACACACTGGAACACAACCGTTAATCACTTGCTTGATGGCTGCAAAGCTCAAGAGGATGGACCCTCCCCGCCCACCCACTCAGCGCACCACTGCGCCATCTCTGCAACGCGTCTGACGCCAATGTCAGAGCGCGCCAGCGTCCCGAGGTCTGGGCGGAGAGCCCTGTCTTCTGGCCGCATCTCCTCTTGCGGCTGGGCACCACGCGCACCAGGACGGTAGACATAGTCGTCCGCGACCGCGTCGCGCCGAGGCAGTGTACGGAAGAGCTCGGTAGGCTGTGGCGGCGACGCGCCGTTCTTCGGACTCAACACAAGCTGCGCCTCGCGTGGAGGGTCCGAGTTCGGTGTTGCTGGCTGGAATTCCGCGTCTGCAAGAAGAGCGTTAGCTGGGTCCTTTGCGCTAGTTGGGTCACATGCCAAGACCGAGGTGCGAGGAACGCTGGTGGGCAATCCCAGAGTCCCAAAGGACGTCCACTGCCCCTTTGCGGCCTCTTGCTGCCCGAGGTATTTGGTGCTCGCGCTACCCGCTGCGCGAGTGTTTTTGCTTTTCGGAAATCGCATCAAGGGGACAGCAAACCCACATGCCCGAAGCTACGTCCAAACTTACCTTGGAGGAGCACGACGTCGCCGCGGCGCACGGCGCCGCCCCAGTCGCGCGCACACGACTCGTACAGCGTAACTGTGCAGCTGGCCGGGTCCGCCACCCCAGCAGCCGGTGCAAGCACCTTCCAGGACGCAATCCAGAGCTCGTCGGTCTGCCCGGGAGCCCTGGACTGGAATCGCCGCTGCCGCGGAATGGGAGGGTTGACGGTTATGACGCAGCAAATCAGAGACACACGTTTGCGCGGAGCACTTCTGCGAGACGTCCTTTCTGGCGGGACGAGCAGATCGCATAGTGGGGTCAGCTTCGATGGGGGCGGCAGCGTCCAGCGAGGCAGGTTTGAGACCGACGATGGCCAGCCCGATGCACGAGCTGATTGCGGCAGTGACATCTCCGAGCCCAGCGACGATGAGAGGCGACTGTAGCTGTGCGCGTTCAGGCTGTTCCGGTCCAGACTCTCCACACCTGCATGTCAGTCACTGCACGCAATTGAAAGCTAGTAAACGACATGCCCCTTGCCATGAGAGAGTACGCAGTGCCAAGCGACATGTTGCGCCAGGCACCACCCAGGAGTGATCCAGGAGGGGCTAGGAAGCGAGGTGCGGAATTTGCATTTCTGCAGAACCTGGGTCTGCAATCTGCAACATTGCAAGGTCTCGTCTCCCATGGGGCCTGGGATGAAGGGTCGTTAAGACTCACCGGACGCGTGCACGGAGGAACGCAGACGGCGCGACCGCCGAAGAGGCACGGAATCAGAGCTTTCCTGCCAGCTCTCGTCATCGACTGGTTTCGTAACAACTGTCTTGCTGTTGTCTGCATGCATCGAGACTTGTGCTTCATCCGTGATAGCGACTCCGGCAGCTTCGGCACCGCTGTTATCTCCACGGCGCCGCGCGATCCGGGGTGCAGTGGTAGTCACCTCATCGTGATTGCGTGCGTGTGCATGCGCGGGCTCTCTTGGTTCTGCCGAGCGTGCCGGCTCGGCATCTACCTGGTCGACTTGATCTGGCAGCGAGATGACATGCAGACTATGCTCTGTTGGCTGAAAAGTCCGTGGGTCGTTCAGGGGCAAGAGTGAGCGCGGGGGAATGAAGGCGTGGTAATGCACGCCGCCCATGCTGATGCTCCGACGCGGCAGGCCAATGGATGCACGGTTGGAAGCTTTTGATGGCGGCCGTCGGGTCGGAGGAAAAGCGATGGAAGAAGAAAAGAACAGGGGTGTCGGATGTCGGGATGCAGAAGAATAGGACGGACCGCGCTAAGAACGTCAAAGGCTGCTGCGCATGAAGTGTCTGGACTCTTGTCGTTGTTCGATGCGGGGCAACGGGGTGACTGTATCTGAGGTGTGCGGACGCGTGTAGGCGGGTGGAGGGTCGCCGATCGACTATTCAGTGGGACGGAGCTCGGAGTCGCAGTGTCAGTGTCCCTCCCCTGCACCCAGCCCTAGCACAAGTCACCACCCTGGCCCTCGGCCCTCAGTCGCACGACACGCGCGGCATCCGACGCCCGACGTCCGAATCATGCATGGCCGATCCTCACGTGTTTCAACTGCGCAAGGCGTTAGTCACATCCTTCATGCATCGTGTTTCGAAGCGGTGCGAAGCTGCACCGCGATCGTCGCATGCGGCGCAATTCTGAATCATGTATGCGTCGGCGGCGTTGCAAACGTCGAACAAGCAAGTGCGAGGTCGGAGGCATGGGCAAGCACGGCGAAATAGTCGATCGGGATGATGGGCATGACGTCAACGGCTTCGGCGCCGCGGGACGGTGTTTGGGGCTTAGGACAGAGGTGTGACATGACGCTTAGCGTTGGGTGAGTGCGGCTCGGTGGTGCGGCGGCGAAAAGTTGGTAACAGAAGGATCGGGAGTCGGACCCAGGGCCCAGGAAAGCAGGCTAAGCTGATCACTGTGATGTCAGGCTGTGGGAATGTCAGACATCCTCCGCTGGGTATGCAACCTTGTTCCCCCCTCCGTGTTTTTGGTTGAGACGATGGGAGGTGGGAGTATATTCGCAAATTCGCATGCAAAACAAGCTGCACCCATGCACCCGAGTGAAGGGTTGTATCACGGCACCGTGCAACTCATCGTATAGCTCAGCTGACCATGGCAAGCGGATGGAGTGGGCAAGCGAGCAACTTCGCGACAAGTCAACCTGCAGACCACGCGCGACAGGCGTTCAGTTCGAAAAGCTAATCAAATCAGGAGATCAGGGTGGCAGAGGTCTACCCTGGCTTCCTTTTTGCGTGTAATCGTTTAATCGCTCCTGAGGCTCATTGCGTCTCAAACGGGTTCCGCGTCCTTGCTGCTTGCCCCATTCCCCAACCTAGCTTCGCGCTCTGGAACCTCGCTTAGCTTGCACATCACTCCATCTGACACTGGCATCAGTCACATGCACCCCATCTCGCGTCCCGTCCTGACCGCCGCTTGCTATCGCCGTCTCTCCGTCGCAACAGATGTCCGCCCTCCGCGCCGTAGGGTTAAACCAGATCCCCAGCCTTGTTGTTGTCACCGCTGATGAGCGAATAACCGGACAGAGGTCCGAAGTTCTGCCGCTCCGTGTTTGAGGCTGCAGCCACCCAAGCACGCAGTCTGGAATGCGGCTCGACTTGGATCTGCCTCCCCCACTCTGCCACATTCGGACCGGATGGTCGCGGGGCTCTCGGCGGCGGAGTTCTGCTGACGTTATGAGAGGTGGTATCAAGCATGTGAGACGGATTGCAGACGTCCGAGGAGAGATTCGGAGTAGTAGAGCAGATGGCAAGCACAGCCGGCCGCCCCGCTGTGCTGACTGAGGTCGAGGTCTTTGTAGTCGAGACTGCCACTCCTTGGGACATTGGCCAGGCACGAGTTCAACCCCTGAGCTTTCGGGCTTACGGTGAGCGCGTAGGCGGGAGCCTCTGGTGGGATGCCTGTGGATCGGCCCGATGCGGCCGCGCTCCCTGCTGGATGTTAGGTGTCATGACGAGGGATGCCCTGGGGCCTGGGGAGGAAGCCGCATGAGGGCAGGCGCTAAGGCGGGGCGGCCAGACTGCCGCACATCATGAGCTGCAAATTGGCGCAAGCCCGTAGGGTGAGAATCGTCCGAACCCAATGACGGCCTGGTGCAAGTGGATGATCCATGGTGCAGAGTCAGAGTCAGAGCCAAAGCCATTGCCGATTGTCACCAAACTCAGTCAGGAACTGCTGCCCTCCTCCCCTCCTGACCTTCCCTGCTCCCTGGCCCCCGCCTGCCCCGTGCCAGCCAGACTGCCCTTCCCCTCTCGAGCCTGGCTCAGACGCCTGCGCACCGCTACCGAACTACTGATCACTGATCACCATCTGATCACTGCGATCACCCTCCCACCCCAGCCAAGCACACCCGGTCCAACCACTCGAGTACGCCGTTCACCGTCTCTTACCTCCGACACGACTCTGCACATCTCTTATCCAGCGACACATTCAACGTTCTGCTCTGCCTCGCTTGTATCTTGCTTTTGTTCCGTCGGCTCCATCTTGCCTGTACTGTCATCTTCAACCCTGCACCTTCCCTTCCGGCCCCCGTTAGCCTAGGCTGTCAACACGTTCACCTCTTGCTCCTGCCGCTCCGTCCACTTCGTCAACGTCGACCCGAAGCAACCGCGGCCCTTCTCACCACCCCCAGACCTCGCTCCGCATTGTCTGCAGCATTGTTATCATATCGCTGCTCCACCACTCCGACATACAAAGCTTCCGATAGGCGAACTTGCATCAGTGGCCACAGAGTAGACGCCGCTCTGTCTGGTGTCGAATCGACGTTCTCCACCTTCGCGTATCACCTTCCCTAACCGATTCCCAGTCTCTTGTTTTTATCTTCCGCAAGCGGCCGCCACCCGCCCCGGCACCATGCCCTTCGAATCTGCGGGCGAATCCAGCACTAACAACCACCGGCCACGACCGCAACCGACGCCGCACCAGCACCGCGCCCGGCGACGACACGAGGAAGAAGATGAGGAAGATGAACTCTCTATTTTGAGCTCTAGGCTCGTGTCTGAGTCGCATGTCGACATGTCGTCGATCCCGCGAGAGTTCCTGCAGGTGCGCCCGCTTTTGCTCTGTGTATCTGCCAAGCTGACATGCAGTCGTACCCGTACCCCGCGCTCGCGATCATTTGCAGTGGAGCGCCAGACCTTAACGGCGTGCCACCGACACACCTACCGATAGCGTGCGCTCCACTTGCGAAACATGCGATCCCCGTGTGGACGAACCGGAGTTGGAAGGAGCTGTCGAGTGATGGACAGCCGCTGCAGTTCCTCTCTGTCGAGGGTGGGCGGCGGCTACGCAACTGGTTGACAGCTCCTCGGAGATTCGCACGAGAACCATCGTTTACGAAGGACGCTGCCGAGAGTTCGACGTCCGGAAAAGCTGGGCACCGACAGGGCTCTGTCGAGAACGGCGACGCGGCGCTGACGATAAGTGAGCGGGGCCACGGCGGACTGGAGAGCTCGAGCATCCTGCTCGACTTTGCGTTTCCCTCCGGAGCGCAGCAGTTCGAGCTCACCAAGACGCTCACGCCGATCTACATTGTGCACCGCGGACATCGGCAGATTGTCGACAGCTACAACTTTGCCGTGATCACGACTGTGCCGCGCGACCGCCTGCCGCCGAGCCCGAGGACGGAGAAGATGACCCGCCCCTCGTCGATCCCCGACATGAAGCGCACGGCTATGGACAACCGGAGACGAGACCGTGAGGTGCCCCTCGTGTCCGACCGACCACTAAGCACGCCAGCACTCGCCCCCCCACGAGCACTGCACTTCTCACGAGACGGTTCCGTCACTCAGATGACAAGACCATCACTGGACGCAACGGCGAACGGCATTCCGCTAAGCGTCGAGGCCCTTCTGGAGATGACGGACTGGAGCAAGACGTCTTTCGGTCCGAAAGAAGACTGGCCAGCAACTTTGCAGGTCATGGTCAACTTTGTCATGTTCTTCCCGCACGCAGCTAGTATCTGGTGGGGAAAGGAGCGCTGCGTCATTTACAACCAGCGATACGCCGATGTAAGCTACTGAGGTGGACCAGCGAGCTGACACCAGTTTATCCCGAGTCACCCATACGCGTTCGGACGGTCCGGCACACAACTCTGGCCAGGTGTGTTTACTTGTTTACCGTGTGAACTTGGCTGACGCGACAGAACTCTGGTCGTCCCTGGGACCTCTCGCGGACATTGTCGGCGGCGGCACGCCCATCGCCAAGGATGACGGTGCGTACCTGTTGTGTTTGCAAGGCTGACATCAGATCTCGTTAACAAGTTCCGCGATGTGCAGGGCAACCTGCGCGAGACGTACCGGTGTCAAGTGTTTGTCCCGCTCAAGGGTGAGAACGGAGCCTTCGGCGGCGTCTTCCACGGCACAATGGACACGACAAAGAAGGTCATCATGGAGCGGCGGAGTGCGCTCCTGCGCGAGATAGCGGAGCGTATCGGCCCCACGCGGACGAAAGACGACTTTACGGCGAACCTTCTCGATACGTTACGCGCTCACCCGAAGGATGCGCCGTTTGCGCTCGTGTTCAACGTTGAGCAGCTGTCTGAGCCACCGAAACCGCAACGGCGGTATGTCGGCACGCTCGTGGACGATCAGAGCTCGGAGACGTCGACGCCGAATCTGATTGTGCGAATGCGATACGCCGGCGGTGTCGGTGTTCCGAAAGGTCACCCCACAGCGCAGTCCTTCTC
The DNA here is from genome assembly GCF_000293215.1 of Trichosporon asahii var. asahii CBS 2479. Classification (NCBI taxonomy): domain Eukaryota; kingdom Fungi; phylum Basidiomycota; class Tremellomycetes; order Trichosporonales; family Trichosporonaceae; genus Trichosporon; species Trichosporon asahii. The sequence continues at coordinate 2,190,466 of NW_014040874.1, read as the reverse complement.
CCTCGACCTCCCGTCGACAATGACCGACCCAAGCGAGGCGATGATCACCGAAGCGTTTTCCAACCTCCCTTCGTCTGCGGCGCCGGCGTCGTATTCGCGCCAGCCCTCGGCTGCACCGACCTCGACAACGCAGACAAAAGACAGCGCGCTCTCTGCGTCCATGGCGTCTCTGACTATGAACTCGGAGACGGCACAGCCACTGTCCTGGCCGCTGCAGGAGGTGCTCCGAACACAGCGCCCGTTGCTCCTCGAGGACTGCTCGCAGTACATCAAGGGCTACAGCATTCGTGTCTGGAACGAGCTCCCGCAGAGCGCCATTCTGATTCCTCTGTCGCGCAACTCCGCCCGCCTCCCGCCGTCCATTCTTGTGCTCGGTATCTCCTCGCGTCTGTCGTGGGACAAGGACTACGAGGCGTTCATCGTGAGTCACATGCGGAAGCTCATGATCATCGCAGTTAAGCTGACCTTGCAGAGCTCCCTCCGTTTGCAACTGGCCCTCGCATGCCACAACGTGTCGTCTTACCAGAACGACGTGCGCCGCCTCGAGGAGCTCGCCGCGCTCGACCGCGCCAAGAACCTCCTGTTCAACAATGTGTCACACGAGCTGCTCACGCCACTAAGTCTTGTGAACGGACCACTGGATGATCTTGCGTCCGACGTCGAGCTCGACGGCCCGCGACTGCAGCTGATCAAGCTAGCCCGACGAAATGTCCGCAACGTGACCCGCCTCGTGACGATGCTGCTGGATCTGAGCAACCTGGAGGCATCGCAGCTGAAGGGTGCCTTCCGCTCTGTCAACCTGGGCGCGGTGACGCGCGATGTCGCCAACCTCTTCCGCTCATCAGCGGAGAAGGGCAACCTCAGCCTCACGATCGACATTGACGAGACGCCGCGCGACACGTTCGTGATTCGGGAGAAGTGGGAGAAGATCCTGTTCTCCATCATTGCGAATGCGATCAAGCACACGCGAGCGGGCTCTGTGCACATCTCGCTCAAGTACGAGGGTGCCGAGGCCGTGTTCGCCGTCAAGGACACGGGCAGCGGCATTGCCGCCGCGAACCTGGAGGAGATGAACGAGAACTTCTTCAGCAACGCCGGTGGCGGCAAGTACGCCCCCGGTACGGGTATTACGCTCATGTTCATCAACAAGTTCATCGAGATCCACCGTGGCCAGCTTGATGTCACGAGCACGACGGCCGCGGAGAGCGGAGGCGAGCACGGGAGCACGTTCACCGTGCGCATTCCGCTCGGCAATGCGCATCTGCCGCCTGGTGCTGTCGATGTCGCCTACAGCATCAGCCCGATGGACAATTTCCGCCGCGGCGTCGTGGAGCAGGTTCGGCAGTGGCACCGACAATGGGAGGCGAGTCTCTTCGCGGACGAACTGTTCGATGACGAAGCTGCATCCATCCCGCGCGTTCGGTCGCTCAACCCCGGCGTCATGCTGTTCAAGAAGGACGACGTCGTGCTTGTTGTTGACTCGAACGCCGAAAGCCGCGCGTTCCTCCGCTCCGTCTTCGCACCATACTGCAAGGTTGTCGAGGCTACCGATGGCAAAGATGCTCTCGAGCGCGTGGACGGCATTGCTCCCGACCTAATTGTGATTGATGCCCTCCTGCCGCAAGTGTCGGGGCACGACTTTGTTCGTGCCATGCGCACTGGCCAGGTCATGCGGAAGACGACGCCGATCATGGTCCTCACTGTCAACGATGACAGGCATAGCAACCAGGAAGGCGCTGATGACTATCTCGCGAAGCCGTTTAACCCGCAAGAGCTCATCGCACGAGCGAGCTTACAGTGAGTTTCGCCGACCCGACTGTGGTAGTCTCCAAACTGACGTCCAGGATGCAGCTTGGCAAGAAGCGCCGAGAGCTCGAGTCGCTCTTCGATGAGCGCCTGCAGGAGCTCCGCCTTCTCACCGACCACTCGCCCGTTGGCATTTTCCGGTGCACGCCGGAGGGCTTCGTGTCCTACGTGAACCAATCGTGGTGCGACATCTCGGGGTACCCGACAAATCGCGACGTGACGAACTGGGGCGACTACATCATCCCTGAGCACCAGCGCATGGTGATGCAGATCTGGGAGGGCTTCGTGTCCTCCGGCCATGACATGGCGACAGCCGAGTGGCAGTGGAACAACGGCCGTTGGGTGTCGACCAAGGTCGTGCGTCTGGAGAACATTGCGCCGAACGCGCCGCCGGGCTTCATCGGCTGCGTCATCGATATCACGGAGCGCAAGCTCAACGAGGAGCTGCAGCGGCAGCGCGTCGTCGAGGCTGAGCAACGGCGTGTCGAGGCCGAAGAGGCGAAGCACCAACAGGAGCTGCTCATCGACATTACCTCGCACGAGATCCGCAACCCTATCAGCAGCCTGATGCAGTGCTCGTCGCTCGTCAAGACCAACCTGCAGGTGCTGCAGGAGGAGGTCAAGAGCGCACTCGAGGAGGGCCGTCCCCTGATGCCCACGCCGCAGTTGCTGGTCACGATGAACGAGGATCTCGACGCCCTCGACTCGATCTACCAGTGCGGCTTGACGCAGGAACGTATCTCGAACGACGTGCTTTCACTCGGCAAGATTCAGCTCGACGCGCTGCAAATGTTCGACACGGAAACCATCGTGCGCAAGGAGGCCAAGGCTGTCCTGTCCATCTTCCAGAACGAGGCGCGCATCAAGCGTATGGAGCTGAACCTCAACATGTCGCCTGCGTTTGAGGAGCTCGGCATTACGGCCGTCATGACCGATCCCGTCCGCCTCGGACAGGTCATGACGAACCTCATGTCGAATGCGGTCCGTTTCACGTCCAAGAGCCGGAACCGTCGTGTCGACCTATCGGTCGATGTGGGACTTGACCCCCCGCCTCTGGGCACCTGTGCGAAGCCGACGCCGTCGCGGGACACTGGAACCGTCAAGATTGGCCCTGAGACGCCCGTCTACCTCTACATCAGCGTGAAGGACACTGGTCCCGGTCTGACTGCCGCCGAGCTCGAGCTGCTGTTCCAGCGGTTCTCGCAGGCGTCAGCCAAGACGCACACAGTGTATGGCGGCAGCGGTCTCGGTCTCTTCGTCTGTCGCAAGATCACCGAGAGGCTGAATGGCCGCATCGAGGTTGTCTCCGAGCTCGGACAGGGCAGCGAGTTCCGCTTTTTCATCAAGACCCGGCCCTGCATCAAGGTCGAGGACCCGGCACCAGCGAAGCGGGAGACGATCCACTCTCAGCTGCGCGTCCTCATCGTGGAAGACAACCACATCAACCTGCGCGTTCTGTCCCGGCAGCTGAAGCACGTTGGCATGGACGTGGACAATGCGCCCAACGGCCTGGCCGCACTCAACATGATCCGGCAAGCGATGGCCAAGCCCGGCATCGACTTTGCGACCTTCTCGCCCCAATTCAGCGCGAACAACATCCCCCTCTCCTCGCCTTTACCGGCCACCGATCTACCGCCGGGAGGCTACGTCTTCGGCGGCCCCGAACCGGGCCCTAGGCGCCAGCATCCTCTCCAGTCTCCGCTCGGCGGTCTGCCCTCTTCTCCGCCCGAATCACCCCCCATGGCCCGCTCAGAGCCCTACGACTGTATCCTGATGGACCTCGAGATGCCCGTCATGGACGGGTATACTGCGGCGTCGCACGTGCGCGCAGACCAGGCGAGCGGGAAGATTGGCCGCGTGCCCATCGTCGCGCTGACAGGTAACGCGCGACAGGCGCAGATCGACGGCCAGATGGCGGACTTTGACGATGTCGTCGTCAAGCCGTATCGTCTCGACGATCTCTTGCGGAAGATTGAGAAGAACGCGAGGATCGTGCGGGAGGAGAACGAGAGTGAGGAGGAGAGGAGGTCAATGGAGTCGGGGAGCGTCGGGTAATTTAGCTGCGAGCGCAGCGAGCTGCACACGCCCCACCCAACCAGCAACATCTTGAATATCAACAACTATTGTAGTAGTATGTGCCCTTATAACTCGTAAAAGTAGCCCCAGGTAGTGGGCAGAGCCCTCATAGGTTAATCAGAAACAATGTATCGAGTAGACCATACACCTCTGCTCAGCTCGTCTTCACCCGCAGCCGTGCCACCGTGCCTGAGACCTGGAGAATATGGAGATTTGAGGGTTGCCCGTGCGCGGTGGAGGTGGAGGGGAAAGTGGAGGCCGATTGCCTCAACTTCCTTTCGCCTGACTCAGCTTTAGACATACGGCCGATCTCCACCTCAACCTCGCCTTGACAAGCTAGAAGCTAGAGCTAGACCAATGGACCGACACAATGGGCAAGGAAAACGGTGACGCCGCGGCGAAGACGGACGAGCGCTACGTGCTTCTCGGCAGCCTCCCTCTGCGCCTTCCTCTCCGCGGACCAGTACGATGGACACGAGCCAGCGAGGGATTCAAGGACGCCTTGAAGCCGAGAATAGAGCGTCTAGAAGCTGAAGAGGCGCAGAAGGTATTGCTAGAAGGAGCAACGAAGAGGAGGGGGAGAACGAAGGAGACCACTGAGCTCGATGTGGTCCGCGGCCTGCTGTGGATTATCGGGGATAAGGACACGATGGCGCGGGTTGAGTGGCGATCGGAAACAGGGGAGGGTGAAGATCTTGAGGAGCAGGAGGGAACGGAGGGACAGACGATTGATCCGACCATCGACGCTCTCCGACTCCCGGAACGTAAGGAAGAGCCAGCCCACGAGGACATCGACGCTTGCTCGGACAGCGATCTCTCAACGCCCCCTTCTTCACCGCCACTGTCACCTTCACTGCATCCCGTTGTTGTTCCGTCTTCACCTTCGATCCACCTTCCTCCGTCACTACCTCATCCTCCTCCCCCTCCGGAGCCAGCTCCCGAGCCAGCGCAACCACCACCTCCGACTCCGCTGTTCGAATCGCGCGTGAGGATATCTTTGCTACCGGCCGACTACGGCTGGAGGATCAGCCAGCGCCGGGCACATGCGCTGCGAGCACTCTTCAGTGTGCTGGATAAGGGCTGGGAGGGCGCTGAGGGGGCACTGCTTGAAGTTTCCGTGAGTCACCTCTTTCTGTCACCCCAGAAGCTGGGATATTGTGCTTGACAAGCTGACTCCAGACTGCCGACATCACGGACATGCAATCGCTGTACTCGCTGATCGAGTCGCCACCTGAACCAAGTGTCCCTGCCGATGCGCAGGGAGACGAGGCATTTGCGACGCTCGCGGCGTATGAGGATCCGGTGGGAGTCAAGACGCCCTTGTACAAGTACCAAATTGTGAGTTGTCCCGCTCTGGCTTGATCGCCTCTCGCCTCCACCAAATGCTCATATCAGCGCTCCGTTTCTCGTATGCTCCAAATGGAGACATACCCCGGGACGATGGTTGATCCACGGTACTCTCGTCTACTCGACGCCTCCAGACGTTCCTACTACCTCGACCTGTCATCCATGACGATCCGCCGGTCGCCTGCCCGTTTCGCGCTCTCTCGCGGCGGCATACTCTGCGAACAGATGGGCGTCGGCAAGACGCTTATGTGTCTTGCCCTGATCCTGGCCAGCCGGCACCAGCCCGTCCGCCCGCCTCAAGGCTTCGGCATCTCGGACGTCACGAGCGACGTGGCGCTGACGTGGCCGACGGCGGACTCGGCGTCACTCCGTGCAGCCCTCAGTTTGCATGGGCAGGAGTTCCCTCCTGAGATGCTGGCCAAAGGAACCCCGAGCCTCGCCTCATTGTGCGCCGAGGTACTGGCACGTGAGGCACCACATGCTGCTCGAGTTCACCAAGTGCCCGAGGGGAGTCGAAGATTGCTCGACAGACAGTGCGTGTATTACCGCTTCCCGCCGCCTGTGCGGTTGCCCCGTGGCGCGAAGAGAGTGCCCTTCGTTCCCGCCGAGCGCACACTGCTCGCGAACACGACGCTGGTTGTCGTGCCCCAGATTCTCGTTGGACAGTGGGTTCAGCAGATTGAGGAACACGTTGAGCCCGGCGCGCTCGAATTCCTTGTGCTTCAGGACGCAAAGGACGCGATGCCACCTGTAGAGGCTTTAGCGAAGTACGACGTGAGTTAGCTGGGTCGTCGATTTTCACGAAAGCTGATGCCAGATCGTGCTGCTTTGCTTGGACAGATTTCGGCGCGAGGCGCGCGTGGACCCCATCGATATGAGTCTCAGCACCGAGTTGCTGAGAGCCAGGTGGAAGCGGATCATTCTCGGTAAGCTCCGTGCCGCGCTTCATAGCTGACATCAGACGAGGGCAACATTGCGAACAACACCAAGAGCGACGCCATGATCCTCGCCGAGGCGCTCAGTATCGAGCGACGATGGATCGTCAGTGGAAGTATGTTTTGTGATTGGGGCCAAGCTGACAGCAGCACCGACGACGAACTTGAAGCAAGGGACCGAGACGGCGACCAAGTCGCTCGCCACGTCCGAGGGCATGATGCGCGTTCACTCGGCGGCTGAATCGAGGGCCGGCTCTCGCTCCGAATCTCGAGCGGTGTCGCAGGCTCGCGACGAGCCTTCTGCCGAGGAACTTCAGAGTGCTCCACCAACCCCACGCTCGTCGACCCGCTGGTCAAAGGCTGATCTCGACGATGTCATCCGCCTGGGAAACATGTTGAAGGGTTTCCTCGCCGCCGAGGTGTTCCAGGCCGACGAGTTCCGTCGCCTGGTGACGCGGCCGCTGCGAGCGGCCAGCGGGCCAGCATTCGGCGCCGTTGAGCGGATACGTTCTATCATGTCCCGCGTCATGGTGAAGCACCGGCCCGGCGTCATCGACGAGGAAGTCACGCTCCCGCCTTCGCAGCTCGGCGCCGAACTCGTCCCCTTCACCTCTTGGCAGCGCAAGACGTATAACGCCTTGACGGCCCTCGTTGCGTCCAACGTCTACACCTCGGCGGGAGAGGACGTCGACTTCTTCCTGCATCCCCGCAACGTCGAGGCGTTCAACCAAGTCGTCGCAAACCTGCATCTCGCGTGCACATGGTTCTCGTCTGCGGACATGGGTATTGAGGCGGCCCTCGGGCGCACGCAGAAGTATCTTGATGGCGACAAGCTGAACGACGCCCAGCGGGCGGGCTGCGAGCAAGCCGTCAAGCACATGTAGGAGGCACTTGCCGATGACGGGTGGCGGCAGTGGATGGCCAGCGGCGAGGCTTCATTGCCCTACGACTCAGATTTGCCCGAAGCTGTCATCCGCGCATGGGGACATACCGCCGCCGCGGCTGTTCTCGATGCTCGGGCGATGATGCACGTGAGGACCACGAACCGGCGTGCGGCCACGATAACTTCTGTCGAGAAGGAAGGCCACGACGACCGGGCGCGCCGCATCAAGCTCGAGCAGAAGGCGGAGCAGCGAGACGCCAAATCCACCGCAAAGTCTCCAGCATCGCCAGTCAAGGCGGACAAGGGCAAAGCGGCCGCCGAGCGTCCCAAAGCTCCGCGCATCCGCCGTCTCTCCACCGCCACGCACTCAGATCACGCTTCAACTGACCCGAGCAACGTGGACTCAGCCCTGGACGAGGCAGCAGCCAACGCGGCAGCGAACGCAGCCGCAGCGGCCGAGATCAGCGACGCGCCCCGGCCTCTCCCTAGCGTCGTCAAGACCCAGTCCCGCAGCGCCAAGATCAACTACGCCGTGCGCTGCGTCCTCGCCTCAGAGCCTGAAGACCGCTTCGTCATCTTCGGTGCTTGGGAGGAACTCGCACACCTGACCGAGGCGCTGGACCTCGTCAAGGTCAAGAGCGTGTATGCAGGTGCTCGTGTCTCGGCCGATAAGCGCCAGCGCGCCCTCGCTGAGTTCAAAGAGGGCGGTCCGAAAGTCGTCATTCTCGAACTGAAACATGCGGCGCGAGGTCTGTAAGTGTACCCGCCCTATTCTGACAGCTGTGATTTCGAGCCGGCCAGCTAACGGCAGGAACCTGACAGATGCGAACCGGATGGTCTTCCTCTCCCCCGTCTGGTCGCTCGACGTGCAGGCTCAAGCGATCAAGCGTATCCACCGAATCGGGCAGACACGCCCTACCCGCATCGACATCCTAGTCACAGAGGGGACGTTTGAGGAGGACATCGTGCGGCGCGAAAAGGCAGCAAGGGGCAGCGAGGACGAGAAGCGCTACTCGCGCGCTTTGATTGAGGTAAGCACAACTCGCAGTTGGCAGCCATGTCTTCATTAACTGACAGACAGACACCGCGATTTGTCGATGATCGACCGGACGAGAGACCGGCATTCTTCCCCGTTCCCCTCGTTCCTGGACAGATGGATCTGGAGGAGGAACGGATCTATGCCGCAGCCCTGGCCGAGGTCACTGCGCCGGGAGCCGTGGCGCTCGAGGAGCTGACTGATCGCCGCCCCGAGGAGCCTTTCTCTCCGTCTGGATCAGCCACACCAGCGGACGCGGACCCCGTCAAGATGGAGCTGGACTCCCCCGCTCCAGCCGTGATCGAGGTTGAGGCTGCCGCGCCGAAACGTGCTCTGCGCTTTGCTGATGAGGACGATGAGATTAAGCCGGCCAAGAAGGCGAGGTTTGTGCCCCCGAGTCCTGGCCCCTTCTCCGGGGCCGGACCATCCAGGCGAGCCAGGTTCGCCTCTCCGGACACAGCAGAGCCGCCGAAGCGAGCGCGGTTCGCGTCCCCTCCCCCAGTCCCCACTTTTGACTCTGAACCAGACACTCCGACAGCGAGGCGTGTGCGGATCACCACCCCTCCGCCCGTCAAGCAAGAGTCGGTCGGCGGCGCCAACGACACCCAACCAGCGCTGGGCAGCCCACGCCCACCGCCCTCAGCATCCGATGGGCCAGAAGCAGTGCACCAGCACGAGGGCGCCCGTTTCGAATAGTTGTAGAGTTGTACAGACATATGCATAGACCTATTTCCTATGCCTTGATTGCCTCTTTCTCCTTCACTTCTTCCTTCTTCCCCTTCGGCAGAGCGACAGGCGGTGGGCGGGGCATGACCCCCCTGCGCTCCCACTTGGCCTCCATGCCCTCAATTTCGTGCCGGACAATCTCCCGCCCATGCAGCCGCCACAATCTCTTGCGCATGTTCTTCTTCTCCCGTTCCCAGGCCTGGGGTGCTTTGTCGACCCGCCCGCCCAGGCGGCCCATGTCACTGAACCACCTCAGGATGATGTGCAGAGCAGCGTCGTTTGTAGCGATCTGGCGCAGGACGCGGAATCCGAGATCCCACCTCAGTCTGATCGCGCACTTCTGGAGGAGGGCAGAGGCGGTGGGGAGGAGCATGGGATGAGACGGGACTGAGAGACTGGATTGAGGGGAGGAAGGCGACGCAGGCGAGGAGGGGGAGACACACGCGTGCTCGAACCACTTGACCGCGGAAGCCAGTCGGCCGGCACGCGCGCGCACGAGTGAGACGACGAAGGGCGCCTCGGCCTCCGTCGGGGCATACTTTGCCTCGACCTCGCCCTCCGCCTTGTCGTTGCCGTCGGCAGGCTGAGTGGAGGGAGGAGCAGCGCTCCTGTCAAGGATGAACAGCGTCCCGTCCCGTTCAAGGACGGAGGGTAGCTGCACATCATTGAGTGCCTTCCACTTTGCGTTGGCGCAGGCGGCGGCAAAGGCGGCACCGGAGGGAGGGAGGACGAACCATGGCCGCGCCATGACAGTCAGCCGACGCGCGAGGAAGGGCTCGTCCTCTGCCATCTGGACCAGATGCTTAAAGGCAGCCTCTTCGCCGATCAGGGAAGTGAGCGCGGCGACGCTCTCCGCTCCGTCCCCGGGTTGCATTCCGGTCTCAGCCGCCATCCTCTGCTCAGCGGCACTCTCGGCAGCGGCGGCGCCGGCGCCGGATTCAGATGCGTTAGCGGGCGACCGCAGAATGTCGGTCTGGAGCTGGATGTTCGCCAGAGGACCCGAGTCCACGGGGGAAGGCGGCTCAAGCACGACAGGGTTCAGTGGCACCACCTTCTCCTGTGGACGGCCAATGAGTGCGTCGCTGCGCACTCGGAACAGGGCGCGTTTCGTCTCGTCGCCTGGCCCAGTAGCGAGATACTCCCTTGCTACCCTCTTCGCGAAGGCCGTGCGCTGCGCGCTCCTGTGACCTCTCGTGAAGGCGCGAATGAGGGCCAGCGCTGTACGCTCATCAATGGCTGATGACCTGTAGTAGATCGCCTCGGCGACAGCGAGAAGCCCGGCATCCGCGAGCGTGCGGAGGAACTCTGGCGGCATTGGCTGGCTCCGCGCATCGTACGCGAGTCGTCGCAGAGCAGTTGGTGGCGGATTCGCGAGCGCCAAGCGGGTGATTTGCCTCGCACTTGGCGGGTTGTACCTCCGCACAGACTCTTGACCGGGGCCTGGGACCGGATTCGGCAGCGCCAGATAGAAGTCGAGAGCGTTGCTGAGGCTTAGACCTTCCATATGCAGATTGATTGCGCTGGTGGGAAGAGGAGGGAATCGGCTGTCGTTCGCCATCAGAAGAAGCTTCTCGTGCGCCCAGGCGCTGAGGTTGTCGTCACCTGGTGCCACATCTGCCGTACGGATCGCTTCGAGGATGAGCTCGACTGCCGCAGGGTCGATCTTGCTCGAGCGCAGCGTGTCGAGGAGATCGTCGATTGCTCGGGTGGCGCGGACATGCTTCTTCCATTGGAGCGCAGCACGAGCAACTGTGATCTGCACCACAAGAGAGGCTGCACGCGGGTGCTCCGCAATGCTACCATCGATGTGCCCTGGCAACTTCCCGAGGGCGAGCGGGTAATGCAGCAGCTTCACTGCGGCTTGCGGGTCGGTCCGCGCCAGGTGCAGCGCAATCTCGAGCAACGGCCAGTCGCGCCTATCCCACTTAGCAGTCGCTGAGAGCTCATAGAACACTGAAGTCAGGAGGTCGTTTGCGTCCTCTTCTCGTAGAGCTCTGGAAACTCCGACAAGCGCCGGTCGGCTTAGCCGAGCAAGCACCTTGCGCTTGATACTTGGCGCGATAACACGATACGCCTGCGCCACGAGGGATAGGCGGAGCCGTTCCTTCTCCGTCTGCGGGTGTTCGCTGTCCGCCTCCTCGTTAAGAATCTCGCGGAGCACTCGGTGATTCGGCGCACGCAGCAGCAAGTCACTGAGGAGCTCCTCGTGACACCCCGCGGCTCGGAGATTGGCGTACAGCGTGCGTATGCGAGGGAAGAGGGAGACGAGGTGATGCGAGAAGAGCGGCGACTGGCGGAGCTGCTTGTAAGCTGAAGCTGGGTCGATCCAGCGCTTCTCAGAGCCAGTGGCGAGACACGCCTCCATGAGCTCCTCATCCTTCGCGAACGACTGCTGCGGCAGGTCGACATCCGGGTCGAGAAACGCTTCGAGCGTTATCCGTGAGCTGGTCGCAACTGGCGAAGCGCGGGGCCAGTACTGCGCCGCACTCAGTTCGGGGGCTGTATCCGTCGCATTGTCGCCAGAAGGAAGGCCGAGGGCAGTCCGCTGCGCCTGGTCCGAAAAGCGCCGCCGCCCGACGGCGGGGACTAGCCGAACCGGAGGCGGGTATGCCAGCGCCGCGCGACGGACGCGCAGGAGCGCGCGGTTGCCGAAGCTGCCGTCAGCTCAGAGCCTTCTCTAAGCTTTACCTGGGCATGTCCGTAACTCTTGACTGTCGCGGACAAAAACAACGGTCGTAAGCCAAGGGTTGAGATTGAGGAAGGAGTTGGTCGGAAGACCGCCCGAAATTCAAGATACGGCGAGAGAAGACAGCCGTGCCTGAGCTAGTACAGCCACGTGGGATCCGTCATGTGAAGACCTCCACCAGACGACCAAAATCTTGCCACTGCGCAGCAGCGGTGCTCGATCGCCTCCACCTCTGAGCTCAACTTTTGGGAGCGCTGACGTTTGTTGACTCAACAGAAGGAAGACACAATGGTGAGCTTAAATATCCAGTAGGAGCTGACATACAGCCCCGAGCTTCCAGGACCGGAACGAGGAAACACGCCCAGGCCGTGCCGCTTCGTGCGGCGCAGAGCGCCGAGAAGGTCCTGCCTGGCAGCGACCTCGATGCGACTGTGAGTAGTGTCGGGAGCGCAGCGAGCAAGAACTCTACCTCCAGTCACCGCTGTGATCGGTCCTTGACGCATTAGCTAACGCCAGATCGCAACGATGGTTGCCAAGTCGGTCGACTCACAGCCGAAGCAGCTCCGACACAAGCCATTCCACGCGCAGCTCGTGGCCCAGTCCCAGCCGTACTCAAAGTCGCACATGAAGCGCGAGAAGCGCAAGGCGAAGCAGCAGCTTGCTGGAGGAATGGGCTCTGTGGCTGCCGCCCTCGTGGACTTGGCTCCTGAGCTCGCGCCTGAGCCGGAGGTGGAGACGAAGACGCCAAAGGAGAAGCAGCAGGCGGCCGACGACGCCAAGCGACGAAAGGAGGAAGACGGCAAGATTGGGCAGGGCAGCAAGAGGACGATGCGCGAGAAGCAGAGGCGGAAACAGATGTGAGTGCAACCGAGGAGCGACCAAACGCACCACCCATGTCTCTTAGAGAGCTAGGTGGCGACACCCTAGATCACAGCTATCGACGTTGGAGTTGTAGCTAACAACCAGCTCCGCCGCGGCCGTCCGCATCCCCGCCGTGATGCAGCACCCCTCCTTCCGCGCGAACCCCTGGGCGACGATCCGCGAGCACGCGGGCAACACGCTCGCGGCCGCCGAGAGCGTGAAGGACATGGAGGAGCGGGCAAGGCAGAAGCGCACGCCCAAGGCGAACATTACGGTTGGCGGCGTCAAGAGCGCGGGTGGCATGGAGGGAATTGAGTAGGCGAGCACCGAGCGGAGTGAGGCAGCGAGCCTCTAGCTCCCGGTGTTGACGAGGGATGGAACCGGATAGAGCGATTGTAACATTATGCTAGACTGGGATTACAGGAATTCTCTACAGGTACGGACTGACTACAGACTCGGACTTCGATTACTCACACGATCTCACAACTCACCAACAGATGACAGCAATCGCACATAAACCGAGGAAGTCACTTCCAGAACTGCGGCACCCACTTCTTAGGTCGCACCTCCTCCAGCTCCCTGCCCTCGATCCAAGCGAGGTTCTCTGCACTCCACGGCCCCTCCGTGCCGAACAGGAAGGGCGAACGTGCCGGCCGGCCGACGAACAGCCTATGTGCTGGAAGGACGAAGTTCAGCTCGTCCGTCTGCTGCTTGAGCTTCTTGAGGACCGGGGTGGTAGGGAACGGGGAGGGGGTGGCGGCGGCATGTGGAGAGGTGAGCGGAGAGAGGGGTGGGGGCGAGGAGAGCGGAGACGGACTAGCCTCTCGCGTCTTGCGGAGCATCCTCTTCCCTCCCTTTACTCCCTTCACAGCCTTGGGCTTCGGGGTCTTGATCTTGGGCGGTGGCTTCGGTTTGCTCCTGGCCGCTGCCTGGGCCTTCGTCGTCACCTTCGGCTTAGGCGGGGCACGTGCCCTTCCCCTCCCCTTGCCCTCCGTACGGCGCCGCTTTCCCAACCTTTCGGTCTCCAGCTCTGGCTCAGGAGCACTGTCAGAATCAATGACGATCATCTCGGCGATGCCCGCTCGGACTGGTGGAGGCGTTGGGAGGCGACCCTGGACGACACGGTTCACGCCGTCAGGAGCGCCGAGGAAATGCCGGTCGGAGATCTCGACTTCCTGGGTCGCCGAGAAGCCTGCTTTAGTCCGAGCTGCCGGATGCCGCTCGGTCTTTTGCCGCTGGTCGTGTGCGCGACCACGCTGCCCATGTGACGACGCTGCTGGCTGTGAAGGCCCTGCTTCTGCGCTCTTCACCGGTGCTGCCGTTGCAGCAGTAGCAGTGCTGGGCTTGATACGACCCCTCCCGGCCGGTTTGGCCGCGGGTGCTCGGCGGGGCGGAGGCGGCTTGCACTTTGGCGGGACCGCGGGTCGCTTCCTCTTCTTCTTTGGAGGCTTTGCCCCATCATCGGGAACTTGTAGCGGTGCGAGCTCTTCGAGCCAGCTGAGATCGAGGTTCATTGTGGTCAGAGTGCATGATGGTCTGGTGGTGTTGTTCAGAGTCAGGTCTCTAGCCGTGGAGAACGCCCTATACACACAGGAGGACGTCCTCGACGTCCGTTGCATTGCCTTCGCATACCGCCGCCCCCTTCATTGCAAGCGCCCTCTGTGCGGTCAACGCTATCGCTGCCACCATGACATTGGTTGTGGGCGCATCAGCCTCGTCCCTATTTTTACCATCAGTCCTCGGAGCGTCATCCACTCCCTTGCGAGATATTTATCTTTCCTGGCGATTTGCAGCATGCTACAGCCGCACGCTGCCAAGCCCCACTGTGACACGGGGGTGCATTGATTCGGCTGCGGCTGCGGCATCCTGCGATTACGAGGAGAGCAGGAGTGAATGGATACTCGGGAATATCCCGAGCACGGTCGGCGACCATGATTAGCGAGTGAGGATTGTCGAATAAGCCGGGCCCGGAGCTGGGAGGGCCGCTCCAAAGGAGCTTTCCACCCCCACTCATCGGATCGGAGACTGCGCCCAGAGATAGGGACAAACCAACCGCGGGGCGAGCGGCCTGAGGGGATTGTGGGGATATCCAGAGGCCCAGCCAAGGTCACGTGTTTCGACCCGAGGGACCCGAGCTCGGTTCGCCTATGTCCGACTGGCGGTGTGGTGGACGGCGCCCGGCGCGTACTCTGCCGGTAGAGTTGGGGCCTGGCTTCGTTACTGGTGGGTGGGCACCTGGTGCTCGCGCCATTACCTTCACCACCTTTCTTGCACAATCTCACAACCACACACTCTACACTCCCTCAGCAACACTCCCACCATGTCCAAGACCGAGTCCCAGATCGAGAAGTTCCTCAGCAAGGCGTCGACCGTCCTCGCGACCCAGCAGGGCCTCGACGCCGGCCTCCACCTCATGGCCTACTCGAGCCCTCTCGTCGCCGCTGCCATGCTCAAGATTGTCCAGAAGCGCGCCCAGCACGGCGTCAAGAGCCCCACCCTCATCAACTCGGCCGCCGGTGTCGTTCGTGCCGGTACCGCCGTCGGCGAGGCGAGGACGATCATGCGTGCTTTCGGTGAGTAGAGCGGTCGATGGCCGTCAGGCCGGAACGTGGCCGGAGCACGGCAGGAGCCAGCTGGGACCGTGGAGTGCAAAAAGCACAGAAATGCCGAACACGGGATTCCTCTGGGTCGAACGTGCCCACTGCTTGCGCTGCTGCGTCGGACGGTATGCGTGCAGAGCGACGCATGCGATGCAGCTCGGAGAAGAGCGCAATGCATTGCTGCAAAAGTGGTGCGGCGGCGATGTCCACCGGGCCCCCGGCTGCGCCCAACCGGCTCCCTCGGCGCCACTCGAGCACATCTCATCGTACACAGCTAACCCCAGGTCTTGTGCCCATGATCGACTGGCTGCTGAAGCTGCACCCTCGTCCTCTTGACGCCCTGCTCTCGCTGATCCGCCGTCCCCTGCAGGCGCTCAACCTCGGCGACGCGCGCGTGTTCAGCACCTACCGCGTGCTCCTCCTCATCGTCTTCTACGTCGGCGAGCACCTCTCCTGGCTCGGCAACAAGGGCGTCCTCCCCCTTGCGCCCGAGACGATCGGCCGCGTCGCCACCATCTCGATCCGCTCCTGGGCGATCGACGTCTTCCTCACCGCCGTCAAGCTGCTCACGCAGTACTCGTCGCTCCGCGCGCGCAAGGCCGAGCTCAAGCGCCTCCGCGCCACCGGCGGCGGCGACAAGGAGAAGATTGCCGAGAAGGCCCAGGCCCTCCAGCAGGAGTACAAGACGTGGCAGACCCAGGCCGCCGTTACCTTTGGCTGGCTCCCGCTCACCTGGCAGTGGAGCTCGGGCGGCGCCCTCTGGACCAACCCCCTCATCACCTCTGTCATTGGCCTGTACGTCGGTTGCGCCAAGGTCAACGCGGCTTGGAACAAGTAAGCCGCTGCAGCAACCGACGGGGCCGAAGGCCCCGGAGGGTGCGGAGGTCGTGGAGGCAAAGACTCGTCGGTTAGCAACGGGACGCGGAGCGTCACGAGTCGCTCGGCCGGCGAGGCATTCCCCAGGCAGATTGAGGACGAAGGATAGAGGTAGGCGAAGAAGAGCAGACGAGCAAAAGAAGACGGGCGGCTCCAGCAGCCCGTGCTAGATACCCGCGAAGTTAAAGACGTTCCTTCCCATTCATTTTGTAGTGATCAGTTAGTAGTACGAGGAGCAGCAGCCGTGATTTTAGAAATCTTGGTGTATGCAGAAGTCGAGCGATAGTCGAGGACGAGTGCGAGCGCAGCGAGCGCGAGTGAGAGTGGGTGTGTGTGTTGAGGGGTAAGTGTGGGGAGCTTGCAGTGGAGCAGAGCACGTATCGTCCTTATGATGACGAGTTGCTCACTAGCGCTTGCCCCTCGTCGCTTTCCGTTATTGCATCGAGATCAAGTGTAGGTTCATCGCCCGGATATCGACAAGTCAGCCACGTACAATGAACCAGTAACAATCAGCCTGTTTCAGAAGATCGAGACGCACAGTCCTCACAGTCTCACAGTCCAGACTGGGGTCGTGCACGGTGAGGATGCACGCCCGCCACCGGCGTGTCTATGCATGCCGACCTTAATCTGCTCCTCAAAGCATCACCGGACCATCCTTCGAGCAAGCAGTATGTATGCGAACGCGGTGCAGTGACTCGGTGCATGAACAAGTACCTAGGTGCATTTCCAATGCCTCTGGTTGGGCGAGGCAGCAGAGATTCCCGGCCCGCCGGCATCCACCGGCCGGCACTCACTGCAGGCGGAATGCGGAGGCTGGCCAAACGCGGGGCTCAAACCTGTCACCATACAGGGTCAAGGGGGGCGCGGCTACCTTGCCGAAAGCCCAGCAGGGCCATTTTCCAAGCCTGGCGGCCTGGTTGGATATTTCTGATAACGACTTCCGACTCCGACACCGAGTCGCGCTTCTTTCGCTGATATACTTGATCCTCGCGCCCACCACTCCTCTTCTGCTCCTCTCATTTTCTACTTCGTCTCACTCGCCTCGTTTGGAAAACGGCTTCGCTTCGCTTAGCTCAGCTTCAGCTCGCTAGCACAATGGGCCTCACGCAGACCCAGAAGGACCTCGTTGGTGGAAGTGTCGGAGGAGTCGCGCAGGTGCTCGTTGGCCAGGTGAGTGTCCCCGACAGTCTGGCTGGATTAGATGGTGCGACGGTGTGCGAGGAGTGCCCATGGGGCCGCCGACGGCGACGTCGTCTCTGCGCGAGAAGAGGAGAGGGGCGGATGCACGTGCTCTGCGCGTGCTTATCTCTCCTCTCGCCCTCGTGATAACGAGCAGAGGACGAGCAGCGGTCCCAGCAATCCTCTACCGACCTCTCGCTACGGAGCCACCCTCTGCTTTAGTAGCGCATTCTCCGAGTTCCTCTGCCCATTTTCCGACGCTCCCATACTCCCATACTCCCCGAGAGCCCAGCTAACGACCCAGCCCTTCGACATTGTCAAGGTCCGCATCCAAACCAACCCCTCCGCGTACACCTCGCCGCTCGACTGTGCCTCTAAGATCCTGAAGGCCGACGGTCCCCTGGGATTCTACAAGGGCACGCTGACCCCCTTGTTGGGTATTGGCGCGTGTGTGTCCATCCAGTTCGGCGCACTCGAGTGGGCCAAGCGTCTCCTGTCCAACAATGGCGAGAAGACCCTGGGGCTTGGCGAACTCTATGCCGCGGGCGCCGTTGCCGGCGTCGCCAACACGGCCGTCGCGGGGCCCGTCGAGCATATCCGTATCCGCCTCCAGACGCAGCCGGCCGGTGCGGAGAAACTGTACAATGGCCCCCTCGACTGTGTTCGCAAGCTGTATGGACAGGGAGGTTTGCCGGGTGTCTTCAAGGGACAGGCGGCGACTATGCTCCGTGACGGTGTTGGATATGGGTGAGTCACTCGAGCTCAGAGCCGTCAGGCTCAGGCTCTGGGCAGCGCTGGATTGTGCTCCTCTGTCCTTCCCAGCCCCGACTGGCGGCAGTGGACAGCGTCAGCGCGCCCCGAGAAAGGTCTCCGGGCCTCCGCTCCGCTTCGGCCCTTCGCTAACGCGGCGCAGAATGTACTTCCTCGTGTACGAATACCTGGTCCAGTCGCACTGCGCGCGCAACAACTGTTCGCGCGAGGACATCTCGCCCCTCTGGGCGCTGACCTACGGCGCGACAGCGGGGTATGGGCTCTGGGGCTCCATCTACCCCGTGGACGTGGTCAAGTCCAAGATCCAGACCGACTCGCTGGACCCTTCCAAGCAAAAGTACAGGGGCATGCTCGACTGCGCGAGGCAGACGTGGCGCGCCCAGGGGGTTAAGGGCTTCACTGGCGGTCTGACGCCGACGCTCGTCAGGTCGCCCTTCGCCAATGGCGCTACTTTTGTTGCGTTCGAGCTCGCTATGCGCGCTATGGGAAGTCCGGAGAAGGGCGCGCCCGAGCATGAGCTCCCGGACCCCATCTACTAGACTGAAGGAGAGACGTAGCTTGCAATACCCATAGAACTCAGACCCAGACTCAGACTAAGACTCAGACTCGGACTCAACTCGGACCTAATTGTAATGAATCAGTATCATCGCATGGACACTCGCAGACGCAACGGATTATGCTAAAATGTACATGTGCTGCCGCTGCTACCGAAAGTGAAAGTGGAAAGTGGAAAGTGGGAAATTATGACAGGTATGAACATGGGATAACGGGTATTCCTTTGTGATTGAGAGAACCATAGAGCCATCATGAACCGAGTCGTACCGCCCTACTTGCCCACGCGCAGCTTGATCTTGGGCCCGCCGTTCGCGCTGTCCTTGCTCGGCGTCGCGTCCTTGGCGGCAGCAGCGCCCTTGGCCGCCTGCGCGCCGAGCGAGCCCTTCTTCCCCGCCGCTGCGCCGTTGCGCTTGACGGGCATCTGCCCCGGTTTGGCGGGAGGCGGCTGCGGGGCGAGCGGCGTGTATCCCTTGGACGGGGACCCGTCGACGTCGCTGGACGCCGGGCCGTTGAACTTGATGCCGAGGAGGAGCTCGGCGGCGTCGAGGTCCTGGCGCGTCGCGCGGCGCACGTTCTGGTACGCCTTCTTGACCTTGTGCTCCTTCATTGCTGGGGCCTCCATCGGGCCGCGCTTGCGCTTGCGCCGCGCCTCGAGCCGGTTCCAGAAGTCGAGCTGGATCACCTTCTCCGGCACGCGGTAGCGGCGGTTGTTGATGACCATGTCCTCGTGCGGGATCGCGCTCTTTGGCTCCTCCTCTGACTCGACGACTGTGATGTTGCCGTTGTTGTACTCGCCGGGCTTCTCGACGTCGACCGTCTCCAGACCGTGTCGCACGGTCCGGCGGCGAGGGAGAACGTGGTCCGCATGCGCGGGGCAGATCCACTTACGCGCGGCAGACGGCATGGACGCAAGCGGCGGGTCGAGGCAGTCCAGATGCCAGTGCAGCGGGCAAATGTCGCACGACACAATGTGTCGCCACTGCGCACCAGGCTCGCTCGCCGGCGTGCGCGAGGGCAGAGACGTGCCACCGCACTTGTAGCAGGCAACGGGACGATGCTTGCCGTCGCGCAAACGCAGCGGATCACGCTCCTCCATCATTCCCTTGCGGCTGGTAGTTAGCACCTATAAGCAGCAGTGAACCCACTCGTACTTGTTGCGCGCACTCTCGGTGTCGAGGTACTCGCCCTTGGCACCCGTGCCGACGCCGTTGAAGTACTGCCGGATCTCCTGCGGCAGACGGAACTGCTGCGGGTTGTCCTGGTCCAGCTTGGCTGCCATCGTCTTAAAGATGGTAGTGATCGGCTTGTCCTTGGCGCGAATGACGTCTACTCCCTTGGTCCCCGCCTGATTGTTAGCTCGGACCCCAGACGCGAAGCTAGAGGGCTCGTATGCGTCCGCCACAGGAGGGTGGGGCGGTGTGGATCGGCGTGCGAATCCTCAACCACACACGTCAACCGCCAGTCATACAGCGGAGACGCTCCCCCACCCAGGGCTCAGCATCCACAGCCCAGTCCCACTCACCCGGTCAGCCTTGCACTTGCGGCAGTACCACACCTCCTCCTTTGGCAGCTCGTCGATGCGGAGGGGCGGCTCGAGACACATAAAGTGGAAGCTGCGCGGGCACCCGTCGCAGCACAGGAAGCGACCAATGCCGCGGCACACGGAGCAAAAGTCCTGGTTGACAAAGTTCTCGGATGCGGGGGCCGCTTTGCCCTTACCCTTGCCGCTGTTGTTCTGCTGCTGCGTGCCCTTGTTCGCCACGCGGGCCGATCCCCCGACCCGCCTTCCTCTACCAGAAGCGCTTACGCCTGAGCGCTCCAGTCCGTCGCGGCCGCGCGAGGACGAAGGGGTCGTGTTGCGCTCGCGCTCGCGGAGGACGCGGCCGGCACTCGGGCCGACGATTGTCTGGACCTCGGCGGCGACTTCGTTCGAGGTCTTGTCGTTGAAGATGGATAGCGCATGGCCCGCTGGTGCGCCAGAGGCGGGCTGTGGCGTGTTGCGCGACGAGGGGACGGAGCTTCCATCACGACTGGCGGGCGTCGAGGTCGCACCAGGCGAGCTGTTGCGGGCGCTGACGCCGCGCCGGGGTCGGGTGCTCGGTGTCGGCGGCGCGGGCCTGGTAACGTAGTTAGCGTGTCTCCAGATGGAGGGCATGGATGATGGTGAAGAAGGAAAGAGTGCAAAGGGACAAGAATCTGGGTGATTGGCACATTGGCACAAAGCACGTTGCCACGCCCCTCTGGACGGCGAGGATGGGGGGGATGCACGCTCGCATCTGGTCCCCTTCGTTACATCCGGCGTCGCTACACATGTGGCACACCTGGGGATACACTCACTCTGAACGTCGCTTGCGCTTGCCAGCACTACTGGCAGGGGAGGATTGGCGGGCGCTGGCGGGGATGCGAAGAATGACACTCGGGGGAGGCTGGGTCACGTTGGGCGTCCCTGCACCGGGCGTGTCGGCCATGTTGCCGTCGGACAGCGGGTCCTCCTTGTACGAGACGGAGGCCGACGCGCGCGTGCTCGGGGTGTCGATGTCCATTGGGAACGAGGTGGGTGTGTCGGTGGAAACTTGTTGGTCAAGTTGGGACATTGGTGGCGGTTGGTTCTGGCGACTGAGGGAAGAGGGGGCAGAGCCGGGTGGCGGCGTGTCAAAAGCGGCCGTGGACTCGGCCAGGCGGTCGACCGTGGGACCGTTCGGGGTGCCGGCGAGACTGGCGGGGTCGGGCTTGATGTCGATCGGGGCGTGAGATGGAGTGAGCAGGGCAGACGGCAGTCGTTCGTCGTCAGGCATTCTCGTCGCGCCGATGAGTCACGCTAAAGAGGATGGGGGACGTGTGGGGCTTGATTGCACGATGGGCCTGTCGTGATGGTCGATGCCGCCCGAACAATAGCGAGCACGGGGGCTGCCTCGGGTGTGCGCTGCGTGCAGGTGGTCGTGGGAGGTGCGGGAGTGGGATGGAGGAGTGTCTCTGGATGGATATCGGGGATGGATGGATTAGGTGAGGGGGCGGCGTTGGGTGAGAGATGGACTCACAGATGGCCACTGCCACTACAGTTCGCTGGCCGCTGGCTGGCTGGCTGGCTGACTGGGGGGGCAGGGGTCATGGTGCCAAATGGTGCCAACCACAACCGCCGGCCGTACGGCGATTTCTCGTTTCGTGCGCGCCACTGTGGGCCCTCCCCAGTCCAGTCCCCAGCTGCATGCGTACAGCCGGCCCTCCCCTCTGCATGCTGGGTACTCCTAGGCTGCGTGCGTCCCAGGGCGCTCCATGCCGTAGTCGCGATCCAATTCTTGTGCAGAAGTACATGGAACATGGCTTTCCTCATCCCCGTGCCCCCCAATCACCCCTCATCGCCGCTACAGTCTAGCCACTGGCCACTGACCCCCGCCGCATGCTTGCCTGCGCACCAGCACACCACCTGCACTTGTCACATGACCTAGAACCTCATTGCATGTCCGTGCAAACTACGTAGATACAAAGACTTGGAAATGTGTGCCCCTCTTCGACCCACCTCTCCACGAGAAGAAGAGGCGGGAGATACGTGAGCCTCGCTCAACCAGCGCCCGGCCCTCGGGCGATCCCTCTCGGGTTCAAGCCTCTGGACCATACGGGCACTAGCTGGTTCATCTACCTCCCAATTAGCACGTTGATGGGCCACGGAGCACTGGGCCGCACAACGGAATAGGAGAGGTGTAGAGAAAAGAGAACTCCTCCATGCACAGATTTTTCTCGCTTTATCCCCCCCTTGCCTGGCGGCTACGAAGGGGCGAGCGCCCCTTGCTTCGCCCTGACCCAATCAACCGGCTATTCGGTCCCCCCACCTATCAACCCAGCTCAAGAGGCGATGCTGTCCAGTTCGTCTCCTGAACGCGGCTGCGAGGTAAAGGTTCACTTGCTGCTAGCTCTCAAGTACATGACAATGATTTGATAGATCCGTACTGCACATACATAAGCTTCTCTATGAAGGGATCACCAGGCTCTGTCTAAGTAGTCGGTACTGAATACGTCAAACACTTCGTTAACGACCGGAGCGCTCACGGCGGGGTCCGGGACAGATTGTCTGCTCGACGAAGACGGCGTGTGCTGCAGCGGGGGCGGCACAGGAACATTCGGCACGGGAGCAGGCTCAACCGCACCCGGCGCAACAGCGTCCCCGACCGCTTGCTGCCTCGCTTGCTGGTTCAGCAGGGCCTGCAGGATACGGTCAACATCGGTAGGGTTGAGCGGCTTTGACAAGTCGATGATGTCCGGGTTGGCAGGCATGCCCTGGTGCTGCTGTTGCTGCTGCTGCTGGTTGCCAGCGGCAACGGCCGCGACGGCAGACGCAAGGCTCTGCTGCGTGATCTGGGGCAGCTGCTGGCCGTGGCTGCCGCCCTGTGACGGCTGCATAATCTGCACATTGGGAGGATAGCCGGCGCCATAGTTGGGGTAGTAGATGTTCGCGTCCGGCTTGAAGTACGCCTGAGGGTTCTGGCTGGACGGATCCGAGGCATGAGAGGGCTGCGGGACCGGCATACCGCCGAGGGCGTTCGCCTGGTGGCTAGGACCGGCCGCTCCAGTGTTGAAATTGAAGTACAGGTTGCTCGCGTCGCCGGCGTTCGGAGCGGGCTGCTGCATCTGCTGTTGGTTGGCGCCGCCTTGTATATTGAACAAGTAGCCATAGTCGGGAACTTGCTGCTCTCCGTGCGTGTCCGGACGAGGGATCATACCCTGCTGTGCGAGAGCGCCAGCGATCATGGACTGGATGTCACCAATGGAATGCTGCTCCATGTTCGACCCGCGCGGGGACGGGTGACTAAACATCGTGATGTCCGTGGGCGAGGTCATGTGCGAGCTGCCGGTCGCTTCCGTCGATGTCGTCGGATGGGAAGACTCATGATCGGAGCTCTGGTGCTGCTGCGGCTGTTGCTGTTGCTGCTGGTCGCTTCCGTCATTCGCAGCAGGCAGTAACGAGTTTAAGTACGACATAAAGTCGACGTCAGACGCAGCTAAGGCGTTTGCGATCTCGTTCACGCCAACCGACATGCCGCCGGATGGGTCGTCACCGAGAGCGTCGTCAGTCGACGTAGCCGCAGGTGGGAGAGGTGAGACGTCATTGGGAGTTTGCAGGTTGGCAGGGCCAGTCGCCGGACTGCAGCAGCCCGACGACTGCGACGACGAGAACGATCCGCGGTGCACCGGGGAAGGCTGCCGGCTGCCTCCGGAACAGGATCTCGGTGGTGCGAGACGATCAGCACCGCCTTTGCCACACGATCCGGAAGAGGAAGGTTTGGGTAAGATCGGCCTGGGATGCAACGTTTGCGAGAGAGCCATCGGCGTCTTCGCGGCAGTCTTCGAACCCAAAGAGGTGGAACGCTGGACGGCTGCCCCTGAGCGATCGCCGATGGACGAGCGGCGGCCCTCAGCGACTTCCTTGGCACGCGAGACAGATGAGGTGCGGCGAATGTTGGTGTGACAGCCAGGCGCGGGTGACGGAATACGGTGGGAGAACGAACTTGACGCCGAAGCGTTTGACGGCGAGTTGGCGACAGAGGAAGTGACAGTCTCGGTGGCGCCACTTCCACAGCAGCCTCCGGATGGGGCTGAGCTGTCTCCCATGACAGTGTCACCATCGTCACCACAGTTGCAGCTCTCGCAGCATCCGCAACAGTCGCTCTCGCACTTGCACTCGCCAGGCTTGCACTGGCAGCGCCCGTTGCAGCACTCCAGAGGGCGCAACTGAACAATGCCGAATGCCTGAGCGGCATCCTCCGACATGTGGGCAGCCGAGGGAAGCACACCCGTATCGAGGGGGTTGAGATCGCGGCGAGTGGAGCGGGAAGGGTTGGGTGGAACATTGGCGGCAGCGATTTGGATGAGATGTTCGATCGAGGTAACACCAGAAGGAATCGACAGGTGGTTCGCACAGTCGAACCCACTCGTGCACTTGGAACCGCAGCCGTCGTGGTGGTGATGATCTCCATTCGGCGGCGAAGTTGACGATCGGTTGCCGTGCGTTGCGCAGTTAGCACACTCGCACCCGTCACCACAAGTACAGGCGCCGATAACGACATCTTCTGAGGTGGGGAAAGAGACAGGCTGATCGGTGTCCATCGCCATGGATTCGACCTTGACGCCGCCGTTCATCGCCGCCTTGTCGAACGAGGCGATGCCAGGAAGACCCAGGGCGGAACGAGGAATCTCAGACGCGACCGAGCCATCCTCCTTGAACACTGCGCCCAGGAAGGTGTTCATGTCAGACAGCGGGCGGATGCGAGGCGGAGGAGGTCGGACACCACCCCTGCTAGATTGCGACGAGATGGACTCGCTGCGCTGCTTGCCGGGACGGGGAGACGAGCTTCCGTTGGAATATGGCGAGTACAGGCGTACCTTGTGGACGTGGGGTGAGGTGTGGGCAGGGTGGTGCCTGTTGTCCGGGGAAGCCAGCGAGGCCGAGGTCATGGACAGGTTGACGAGGCGATTAAACCCAGAGGTCGGCGTCGTCGACCCCGAGCTGTTGCTTCCTCCGTCCGAACGGGTTGTCGCCTTGGCCTTGAACATCTCGATAAGACTGTCCGTGACCTGATTACTGTCTCCGTTGGGCGACTTGGTACGAGCATGTTCCTGGAGGAGGTCGCGGCCGCTGCGTTTGGGCGCACAGCAGCGGCACCTGCCCGTCGTCTGGCAGTTGCAGGGGTTAAGCAAGCTCGACACTGCAAGTGGCGATCAGTTTCTGTCCCAGACAACGCCGGTCTTGCGTAAGACTTTAGGACTCACGTTTGCGTTCTGCGGCCTGGTTTGTCTCTCCGCCCAAACCAGTCAAGGCCTCGGCGGCGGCGGCCATTTCGTGCACATCGCGCAGGCCGTTCGGGTACGTAGCGTGCGAGCCAGGCTGACCCTTCCTCGTCTCAACTATTTCTGGGTTCGGAGTCGAGCCGGGTGTGTCCTTGGCAGCCTGCTGCTGTGGCGGTTGTGACTTTTGCGGGACAGGGGGCGAACCTTTCGGTGCTGTCCCAGACGGACCCGCCTGCCCCGGCATGATGGTCGTTGGGGTTTGGTTCTTCAGCTCGCCGCACGCGCACTGAAGAGCGTCAGCACACACACGCCCAACCCCATTTCTCCAATCAGTCACCCCGTACCGACTTACCTTTGTGTGCACGCTGCCGCTGCTTTGACCACCCTTACGTTTCTCGCGACAGTACTGGCATTGCGTGGCCGGTCGACCCTTCTTCTTCACCTCGAACAGGGGCCTATCCGTGTGGGTGCACCCGGAAACGCGGTGCCCCTTGATACAAGTGGCGCATGCGAACTTCTTGTCGTTGATGAGGACCATGACGGGCAGTCGACCTCGGATCGGGCGCTGGGTGAGAAGAAGCGAGGAGGACCAGAGATTTGAGGATTGTGGTAGGGCTCAGACTCGGCTGAAAGTCGGGCAAGGACTGCTTCGGAAGCGCTGCTTTTTGCGAGTAGTCAGAGGGTTGAGGGGAAGGACAGGGGGCGGGGAGTAATTATCGATAAAACCGAGAGGGGATCTCGCGATACTCGGGTGGATGTGAGCGGGTGGCGGCTTGAGAGTAGAGTGTGTGTCTTGGGCTTGATGAGTCACTGAGGAATAGGTGTAGCGGGATAGGAGGGCTCGACGGTGACCCCGAGGGGGTCGTTGCCGGCCAAGAGTTGAATGTTACTGCCTTTGCAGCAAGCAAGGCATTTGATCTGGCCAGAGGCGGGAAGGTGGTGTGTGGGTGGGCGGTGGTGGTGAGGAGGTAAGAAGGGAGGTGGATGAGAATGGGTTGCCAGAGCCGAGGGGGGAGTGCGCCCCGTGTGTGGAGGTATGGTACAGGTACCGAGTAGAATGGTAGTGGTGTGGGTGTGTGGGTGGACTAAATTCGTCTCTTTCGACCTGATCGGTGGGCTGGCGGTCTGGCGGGCCACGGGGCTGCTATGGCTTTACTTTGTACCTGTCGAGGCGTATGCTGACGCTGGGACACAAATGCATGGCTGCATGGTTCATCGTGCTCGTGCTCGGTGGGCGACCGGCTGGCTGCAAAGCCTGAGGGTTGGGTAATCAGGTCAAAATGCTCTGCACAATCCTCGCGGCTGGTGCTGATGCAGTGGCCAAGTCGCCTTTACACCTAAGAGAGCCAGCCCAAAGTATGCATCCGAATCACTTTCCTGCAGGTACACCGGTACACCCGGCAGCCCGTCGACGGCTCCCATGGACTAAAAGTCCCCCTTGCACACCGCCGTGTGACAACGCTACCGACGAAGCTCGAAGCTCCCTCTAGCTCAGCGCACCCCGTGCATTCTGGTGCGCCTGGGGACGGAGATCTGATGCGTAGGGACACGGTGATCGATCAAACACTGCTCTCCCCTCCCCTCTCTGTTCCTTCCGCTGCGCTTCGCTAGGCCTTCTGCAGCATTGGAGACTTTGACTCCTGACCTCCTGCCTGCTAATTGTTTAACCGCGGGCCGCCGTGTGCAAACTCTCACACCGAGAGCCCCAGTACGTGCAGCGTGACGGCGTAGCGTCGTCTCGGATGAGCTCATCAGCGTGGACATCCATGAGTGCATTGTGCTGGGTTCATGCCAAGGACCGCTGCCATGCTGGCTGACTGTTACATCCGGCCTTCGCCTTACTTCTTCTTGTTCGCTTTCATCTGTTCAGCCTGTTTTACATGTTTGCGTGGATTCTGCGCCGTTCTGCGTGTGTTTTGCGCCGTTCCGTATTCTCCAACCCTGTGTACCCTGTCCCAGGTGTCTGCTCTGTTGCCGTTCAAATTCCTCTCCTCTCCTGTCGTACCCAATTCAGAGGGCCAGAGGGCAGACTCGGCGCCAGGCGGCAAGCTCTTCTGCCTCAGGCATCGGCACCTCAGGACGCCGCACGCAGCGGGTATCTCACCAACGCCGCCCGCCGCCCTCGAAAGCCCATGTACCTATGTGCGCGTGGCTCGTTGTCTCGCATACAGCGCGTCCGCGTCCGGAGGTCACGGGCTCGGCGGCGCCGCAGGACGCAAGACACCGTGGGTGGCCAGACTTTCGGAGCCAAGTAGCACTGACCCGGTCGTCCCTAATCCGTGCGGTGTCCGCGGCGTTCAAGCTTTCGCCCGCCGCCAGGCCCCCGTCGCATGCGTCGCACTGCACAAGCCAAGAATCCAGGTACCACCGGTACCAGCGGCGACACGGAGACATGAGACTTGGCACACCTGACATGCTGACATGCTGACATGCTGGCACACGGCACGGGGTTTCGGGTTCGGTTTTGCCAACGAGCTAATCCGTACTGCACTAAACTTTGTCGGTGGCACTTCATGTCAACTCCCGGTTCCCGTTCCTCGACTGCGGCCTGCGGTCGATGCTGGGTTGGGGCGCTTGTACGCTTGTACCACAGGATCAGAAGCACACCCGTACGTCAGCCAAAGCTTAGCACAGGATCCTCGATCCCTCGCTTGACTGATAGATTACGCGCCGAAGGCTTAAGATTGAGCACAGCTTGCACGGCTCCGATCGCGACTACCGTGATGGCAGCCGAGGGCGTCCGGTATGCTTTCTGACTGGTGCAAAGGCAGATCCGCACGTTCCTGTATGGCACAGAAATAGCACGCTTGCTACACCTTAGCGACACAACTGTCCGAGAGCCCTACCTGCTAGCGCGCTAACGATCCAGCAAGCACGTAATCATAGTCCCTCCAATACATGCCTATTAAACGATGATACGCACGCCATGGCCATGCATGTCGAGCCGCGTGCCTAGCCATCCGACGATGCGCGCAAAGTCCCACTCGCTCAACTTCTGCTTCCACTCCTCTCCAGACCCGGCAGAGCCGGCACCGGCACGTGCCCGCTCCTTCAGGTCGCGGCACGCGACGACGCTAGCCGTACTGAGCGCGTCAAGCAGAGAGCTGCTGACCTTGATGATCTTCGGCTTGCGCACAGGCGTGAAATCCTTCGGGTCCCGGTCCTGGTACAAGTCCTGCTCTGCGTGCTTGCCAGACCACCACTCTGACGTCGAGGCGGACAGCTCCTTACCCGCGTCTCCCTCCGGTACCAGGATACCAGAGTGGAGGAGAATGTCGAGGGGTAGGGGAAGAGGGGAGACATTGGCCAGCGCCGAGGCTGGGGGAAGCTTGATCGTGTCGCTGTTCGGGAACTGGAAGGCGAGGTCTTGCACGAGCCGCAATGGCCCGGCGGGAAGGACTGAATGTCAGCTAACACCGCAGCTTGCCAGCTCACCTTGTCCGGGCGGGTCGGGGTACGGGTCCTTCAGATTCGGGATCAGTGATGTCGCCTGCACGTCAGTTACCGGAAACCGACGTTCAACTCACGTTGTCACAGAACTCCTTTGCAAACGCATACCCGGCGTCAGATTGCCCCTCAGCCTTCTGCGAAGCCACCTGCGAAAGGTTCACCACCTCGTCACCGAGACAGGGGCCAGATAAGCTCGAGCCAATGGCGCGGAAGAGCGTAGCAAGTTCTCCAACGAGGTCGATCGCGGGCTGATACTTCTCCCCTACTCGAATCCCAGGCATGGACTCGTGATCACGCTCGTGGTGCGTCTCGATACCGAAGAACTCGGCGACCTGGGCCTCCCCGAGCTCGCCCGCCACCCATGCCTGCGCCGAAAGGAGGTTCTTCTTGTCCCACCCTTGATCGGACGCAAGGAACATGCCGAGGATACCGCGGAGGGCGGTCTCGCCGACATCCTGATTCTGCTCGGCAAAGTAGACGCGGTGTTTCGGCTGCGCAAAGGTGTTTGCCACCAGATGCAGGGCGGAGAGGAAGTTGATGTGATGCAGCTCGGTCGGGAACGCGAGCGGCAGGGATGTCGGGAGGTTGGTCGGCGGCGCCTTCTCCAGCGCCGATGCAGGCAGCGCTGCCAACAGCTTCTCGATCGCGGGTTCTGAGATCTGGACGGTCGCCATGGTTGATGTGACACAGGGAAGACACGACATATGGCCAGCTGAATTGCGATCACCATCGTCGTCGTTGGAAGCTCAACGATGACGCACTTGGCCGGTGGAGGTCCGAAATATCTACTTCCGCTTTTTGCGGCCACCAAAATCCTGGGCGTGCCAAGCACCGAGTCCGAAACGAGTCGCGTGCCGCCGGTCGGGTGTCGGGTGAACGAGGGAGAAGGTCATGATATTATGAGAAGTGCATGCAATGGGTGACTTGTACAAGATTGGTTGCTAGTTGACAGACATGTTGTTGATCCAATGGGTAAAGTCCCTCACCTCCTCTCTCCTCCTTCTGACAATTCCCCGTCGTCCGCTCGTCGTGATACCCTTCGTTTTGAATGCCGCGGAAAAGAAAAAGCGGCTTTTACGACGTTCTCCTCGATCGATCTTCGGCAGTGCTGTCACACCGCTTACTCCATCTGGACGACACCGACCTCAGCGGGGCGAAGGGTGCGGTCCTTGATGAGCCATCCGAGCTTCTGGACCTCGATGATCTCTCCGGGCTGGCGGTCAGAGCCGTCCGGGCGCTTGGGGGCAACAGCGGCGGGGACCTGGAAGATAGCCTCGTGGTTGTTGGGGTCGAACTGCTCGCCGACAAGGTCGCCCATGGGCGTGATGCCGTGGAGGTTGAAGGTCTGGTTCAGAGCCTTCTGGGTGAGCTCAACACCGGTGACGAGGTCGGCGAGGGGCGTTCCCTTGTCGACGGGCTGCGGGACGTGCTTAAGAGCCTGGGAGAGAACGTCCGACGTAGAGAGAAGGGCACGAGCGAACTTGGCAATGGCAAAGTCGGCGGCCTTGGCCTTCTCCTCCTGGCCACGGCGAACGACGGTCTGGTAGTCGGCGCGGAGGTACTGCATCTCCTTCTGATCTTGTCAGCCAACACGCTAGACACAGCTGCTTACGGTGGACTCCTTGAGCTTCTCCTCGAGCTCAGCAATCTTCTTGGCCTCGTCGGACTGTCCCTCCTCAGCCTTCTTCTCGTCCTTAGCCTCAGCGGCGTCCGAGTAGCCGCGGACAGCGACGGCACGGGCGACAGCCGGGCGGGCCATGACGGCGGGGCGAGCAGCGGCCTGGCGGAAAGAGCCGACAATCGAGCGGGAGAACATGGTGAGGGTGAGGATCGTAGTAGACAAAGAAGTCAACGGTGGTGTGTGGAAGGAAAAAAGAGGCCAAGAGCCGAACATCCTGGCCGATCCGACGCCGACGAAGTTATACCGGTGCACCAAATTAAGTCCGGCGCATTTAGCCGATTACGTCCTACTTTGATTTCTGGCCAGCGCCACGTGGGGTTTCTAATCGCATCTGATTAGGAGATAATCGGCACCCAAACCGGCAATGCTCGGTCACTTCGATCACCGTCGCCACGATTCCAGCTTGGACTCACCAGACGCGACGTCACCTTGCAACATACGCATCACCGCCATGAGCACCGACGACATCAAGGAGGTCACCAAGTCGCTGGGTGACGTCGTTCTGGACGCCTCAGAGCACCAGAGTGAGTACGCTTAGTGCTGTTCGTCGCTCGTGACGCTAACTGTCCATCAGACCAGGACCCCGTTAAGCTTTCCGCGGTCCTCGAGGGCTTTACGCAAGCCGCTCTCAAGTCCCCCGACCCCTTGGTCCGTGAGGCTTACATTGAGTCCGTTGTCGAAGTCCTCAAGCCTCGCGGAGATGAGCTCGACTCTGGCAGGGTGAGTTACAGCCTTAGCGCATGGCTGATTTACAGACGGCTGTCCTTAAGGACGCAGCCTTGATGTGCGTCCCGCCGCTGCTGCCGCACATCAACCGTTTGCCCGGCCCAACAAAGGAGTTCCTCAACCTGATCGCTCAGTACTCTGATCCTCGCGAGGTCACTATCGTGCTGAACGAGGAAATTGGTCGCCTCACGGAGCAGTCGGACCCGTTCGTTGTCAGTGATGGAGAGGGCGACGAGGAGTCAGCTGAACTGGACTGGACAAAGGCATTCCCCGAGTTGGAGCAGATCCTCGACATGTATACCACCGGTGAGTCCACGTCACACGTGCTAGGCTGACAGAAGCTATCCCGAGGCTCAAGAACCAGCGCAGCACCCCTACGCTCCTTGCCCTCCAGGACACTCTTGTGCCCCTCTTCAAGGCCATTCCCAACACTGCGCCCCAGGAGATGGCCATGGACATGTCACGCTCTCTGCTGAAACAAGTCTCCAAGCTGGTCGATGCTGCGTGGAAATGGTCTCAGACCACGTCTGACTACAACGGAGAGCCGAAGGTGATTTCCTACCTAAGGCGCCCCAAGCTGATGATTAGGCCATGTTGATCGAGCTCATTCAGACCGCCATCATGATCTTCGGAGCCAGCGTTGGAGCTGATCTGACCGCTCGCTGGTACCTGACTATGAACCCGCGCTATGCTGGGCTTCACCAGGATGAAGCTGCTAACGGTCTGGAAGGCCAGAAGGCGCTGGACGCTGCTACTGTGAGTCCACTGTTCGCGACTGAGCTGACATCAGGCCACCTGTCTCAGCCTTGGTGTCGACGACGTTGATCTCTGCGAGCGCGTCACCAATGCTTCGAGTGTGAAGCCCTACTCTTCCCTCGCATCCCTCATCATTCTTGCTGCCAACCTTCCGCCATTACACGGCAAGGTGGAGGACTTTGCTCCGAACAAAGACTTCTTCGAGGACGCGATGCCGGTGCTCAACAACGCCATCAATGGAAGTGCCGTCGACGCCGGAACTGCAGTGACCTGGGCCCTCGTCGATTCGGCGCAGAAGGGGCTGGTCACGCTCGAGAATGACCAGTCGTTCTTCCTCCTCGAGGTATGCTGCTACTGAGTTCGAAGACTGACGTTTAGCTCATCATGCCGCACGTCCAGACGAACTCGTCTCCGTCAACTCGTCTCGCCCTGATGAAGCTCTTGGGTGGAGTCATTGCTGCGACGCCGGGCACCGACAATCAGATTGAATTGTGGAAGCAGCTGCTCGAATCCTTCAACCCCTTTGAGGCTGTCCGCGTCCAATCAGTCAGCCTGCTCCGAGAGCAGCTCGCATCCCCGCCCCAGCCCTCGCCCCTGTTTTGCGCCGAATTCAGGCAACAACTCGGACCCATCCTCTTCGAGATTTCGACTATTCCTGAGAACCCTCTTGCACTGTCTTTCCAAGACTTCGTGTCATCCATGTATGCTGCATGGTTCACGGAGTGCTGCAACCTGCTGTACTTCATCGTCGAACGCGACACGGCCAACACATCGGGAATCCGCGACAAGGCTTATCTGTCCGAGGTGAAGGCTAAGTTCTTGGCGCCGATCTCTAGCCGTATGACCGAGTTCAAGGCCGATATCACACCCGAGCTTCGCGAGCAGGAACCCGAGGTTGAGCTGGTGATTGACCGCGTGGCCGCTGCTGCTGAACGTGCGTCGGAGGGTATTGACAAGGTGATTGCTTGATAGATTTGTGATAACGACCGTGTAGTATACCCTAATGCATCGACTATCTCTTCTATGCCGGAACTCCGTGTCGGGGGAGATAGGGGATGACGCCGCGCACGCTGTGCATGTTCAAGGAACGGTGCCACAAGGGTGGGGCGCCACACAGATCACCTGCCTGCACGATGGGCGCGTGACTTCGACAAAACCTTCGCCTTCAGCCTCCAGATTGCACCTGAATCTCGTACTTCCACTAGATAAGCCTCCAGCACAGCAACCAGACGGTCCGGTCCTTCCTTCGCACCTCAGCACCCACGCACATCGTCTTCTCGACCTCTCCTTTCGTCTTGATCGAGTGCTCTTTGCAACGCATACCCATCACCTAGCTCATATTCCCACAACACACCTCCACCAACCCTTCCCGCAAATTTCCACGATGCTGAACGCCTCTGCCCTCGCTACCGCTGGTTCGCCCTCGAACTCGGCTCACCCCGAGAACCTCATCGTCCTCCCCCCTACCGCTCAGCTCCAGGCGCTGCTGACGCTGATCCGTGACGAGAAGACCGGCCGGTATGTTATGCAAATCAATGAACGTTCTTGACTAACAAACAAGTGGCGACTTCGTCTTGTGAGCACTGCCTTGGCGCCGCTCCTGCGTGGACCGCGAGCTGGATACGCCCCATGCGCTCTGCCCAGCATGCGGAGTTGCGCTCTTGATCGATAACTGACGCGTCAGCTACTCCGACCGCATCATCCGTCTGCTTGTTGAGGAGGGTGAGTGTTCGGACTTGGCCGGAATGCTAGCTTCGCTGGATCCTTCCGTCACGTCATAGTGTGCTCGCAATCAACGTTCGCCAAAGGATGCTTGATTACGTCGACGATATGCTTCCAAGCACAGAGAACGCAGAGAAGTCGTTCGACTTGATGCTTCTGCGGGCTGACGACTCCCTTCTCTCTTCGGACCCCAAAATCTGGTGGAACACGACTGACACACAGGCCTCAACCACCTGCCCGTCGTGCCTAAGACTGTGCGCACCCCGACTGGTGTCGACTTCGATGGCGTCTCGTTCCAGGGACGGATCTGTGGTGTCTCGATTATGCGTGGTGAGTAAGAACTGCAGCTAGACCAGCGACTTGGGATGGAGCTGACAGGCAGCCGGCGAGGTGAGCACGAATCTGGGCGCCTGCGGTTCCTGAGAACTGCCGGCGGCATGTCTCTGGGACAATCACTAACGACTAAACAGGCCATGGAGGCTGGTCTCCGCGACTGCTGCCGCTCTGGTGAGTCCTCAATCTTGCATACATGACGTGTCGCTGACTTGCAGTCCGCATTGGCAAGGTGTGTCTGGACACTGTGCGGTTTGAATGGATACTGACCTCTCGGGTACCCCCCGTTACAGATTCTGATCCAGCGTGTGAGCAACGATATATAAGGTCCGGGACGGTCGAGCGACGACTGTTCCCCGGTCTTCTGACCCCACCCTCCCGACATGCACTAACATAAAGGACGAGGAGACCACGCTCCCGAAGCTCTTCGTGAGTTGAGGTTTTGATTGATTGTCGAGACTGACCGCAGTACGCCAAGCTCCCCGAGGACATCTCTGAGCGTTATGTTCTTCTTCTCGACCCCATGCTCGGTGAGTCGTGAGACATGGTCGTGGCTGACAATCAGCCACTGGTGGCTCGTGCATCAAGGCTATCGAGGTCCTTCTCGAGCAGGGCTGCAAGGAGGAGAAGATTCTGTTCATCAACCTGGTGAGTACACTTAGCTGAGATCTGGTGTCGTAACTAACTTCAGATCGCCTCCCCCAAGGGTGTTGAGGTCGTCTGCAAGAAGTTCCCCAAGATGCGTGTGGTGAGTACCGATGTCTGTGCACCTGGGCAGATGTCTACAGGTGTCTCGATCGAGTGTGGCGCTGACACGCTTCTTTCTGTTCCGCCGGCACCCGCTACCTCCGTCGCTGTTTCTGCCGACTGCGTACCCCTGAACAGATCACCGCATGGGTCGACGAGGGTCTCGACGAGCACTCGTACATCACCCCCGGTCTTGGTGACTTCGGTGACCGGTGAGTTACCCCGGTGCCTCTGTGATAACTGACAATACAGCTACTTCCTTTAAGCGAGCTAGCCGTCCACCACATCCACATTTCCACGTTGACCACTCTTCATCGCAATAGACGTTTTCTCCTCTTCTCCTCTTTGGCATTGATAGCATTACTTTCACCTTCACCATGCGAATGATGATGCGCTGAACCAACCAGACCACAGCTGCCTGCCATGCTCGCTTCATTACGCTCACCCTCGCAGGCTCACGTCGATCACTCTCACGCATTCAAGCAAGGAGCGCCACCCGCGGCAATATAACGTCTAACCCCGTGGATTGACGACTATGATAAAATTTGGTTCCGTCAGGTTGTAATTGCACGCCTGGGTGGGCCCTGGTCCTGATGCGGGCGCAAGTCTGTGTCAAGGGGGGAGGTCTGGGGGCTGATGCAGTCGCTGACCGACCGAGGGCGAGGCGAGGCGCAGGGCTAGGGCTGCGTAAGGCTCTGGGCTGCAGACCTGCCTGGCCTGCCTAACCACACACAGCGGCTCCTTTTTCAAGCGAGGGGGCTAGGCAGCCCTGCCTTACTACTTGTCACTTCCAAGTCGTCTTTCTCTCTTCTCCACCCACACCTCCTTTACCCCCTTTTCCACCCCCAACTTTCCACCAGGTGAGCTTACCAGCGTCCCCAGCGCACCCGACGGCGAGACTCGACCAAGCGACGACCCCGACCATCGATGGCGGCCTGGTTGGCCTGGAACGAAAAAATGACCAGACGCACGCGACGGCTTCGTCAATTTATCAGTCATCCATTCGCCCGGTCTCAATCTCGCCACCATCTGCGCTGAACTTTGCGAACAACAAGCTGACCAGCACTAGATCCATCAAAATGTACGGCGGCGGCGCTCCTCGTTCCGGAAACTGCTTCAACTGTGGCCAGCGTGCGTGTCAAGAAGGTCGAGGGAGGTAGTTGAGTACGGTTTGTGTGTCTGTTGTGGCTTGCGGGTTGCGGTGTCAGTTCAGGCATGAGTTGGGGACGTGGATCCGTCCCCTCGCACTCGATGCGACGGCTCGTCAGACAGTGGAGGGCATTGCACCGCCCGTCACTACTCTGATAGAGTTTGTGAGTGGATCTCCAGATCTTCTCGCAACAAGGGGATGAGTGGGTCAAAGGCAGGGCGTTGAGTCGGGCACCATGTGATGATGATTCATCACATGACCTACTCCCCTTCTTGCAAGACGTCACAACGTCTTTGGTCCCTCGTTTCACTCTCTTGGTGTCGGTGTTCTCTGTGTACGGGGGTCGGGTGTGCGAGCGAACGCGATGCGTTGGAGCGAGCTGTTGGCCTCTCGTACATAGATGTTCCCCCTCGTCTCTGCCGCTGGCCGAACGAGGGCGGTTCATGCATTTACCACTTTTGCTACTACCTCTTTATCATCGGCCAAGGATCCATCCTTCCCTTGGACTTGGACCGGAACACACCTCGGAACACTGTCTACATTGCACTTTGCACCCTGTTTACTCGGACTTTGGACAAGACCTGCAAAAACCTACCGCACAGCACATCACCGCAAAAACCATGACTCAGCTATCTTATCCTTCGACCCTGTTCAACTCCTCCCTTTCGTGATTACTAACCCTCGTAGCCGGCCACATCGCTCAGGTCTGCCCTGACGCCGGTGTCCCCACCTGCTACTCGTGTGGCCAGGCTGGTCACCTCTCTCGCGAGTGCCCCCAGCCCAAGCCTAAGGCCTGCTACACCTGCGGCCAGGAGGGCCACCTCTCGTCTGCCTGCCCCCAGGGCCCCGCTGCCGGCGGCTTCGGCGGCTCCGGCGGCGAGTGCTACCGCTGCGGCAAGCCCGGCCACATTGTGAGTATACGTGCTTGGTAGCTGTACCTTCGCCTTTCAGCTCCAGCTTCAATCTCCGTGATGTCAGAGCTAACAGTACAGGCCCGTCTCTGCCCCGAGTCCGGTGACGGCCAGGGCTACCAGGGCGGCGGCTTCGGTGGCGGCTTCGGCGGCGGCGGCTTCGGCAACAAGTCGTGCTACACCTGCGGCGGTGTCGGCCACATCTCGCGTGACTGCCCCTCGAACGGCGGCGGCCGCTCCGGCTTCGGCGGTGGTGGCTTCGGCGGCTCGCGCAAGTGCTACAACTGCGGACAGGACGGCCACATCTCGCGCGACTGCCCCCAGGAGCAGGGCCGCACCTGCTACCAGTGTGGCCAGGTCGGCCACATCTCGGCCAACTGCCCCGGCACCGGCGCTGCTGCTCCCCAGGCCTAAGCGTGTCGCTCTAGCGACCGCCTAAACCTGCCTCCCACTCCCCTACCCCTCCCCATCCCACATTACATTTCCCACTGTTCCCAACCTTATCCCTCCGGATCTCGTCTCGATCTCAAACCAAAATCTGAACTTCTTCCCTTTCTCCTTCAACCTCCCAATCTACTCGTTCAAAAAGTTCACGAAATCTCTGTTTAACACATTTGTATTCAAACCAAACACAAACTTGAGTTTAGTGGTAGGATAGCAAAGGCGCGATGAAGCAGTGAACGAGATGCGGTGTCGTCTTCCGAGTATTGAGCCGCGAGGCTCGGTACTCTGGGGCGGCAAGTTGAGTTGATGAGACGATGGCTGATAACGACGGTGTATTGACGAAGTGCGACGAGAGATGACGCCAGGTGTATCAAGGACCGAGCTGAAAGTGTATCCAACTCTTGCGAGATGAATCTAGAGTCTAGAGTCTACACAATGCATGTTGTACCAGTACTGCGAACTCGTCTTCCGCCTTCACAAACGACCCCGAGAAAGCGAGCTCGCTTCGCTCGCTGCTGGCGAGGTCTAGTCCGTGTCCATCTTATCATCGTCCTTCTTGTCCTCCTTATCCTCCTTCGTGTGGCCCTTGCGCAGCGCATCGACGAATCCCTTGACGCCGCTCTTCTCGCTCTGGATCCAGGGCATGATGCTCTGAGGCGTCATGCCGTTACGCAGCGCCATCTCGAGGCTCTGGACCGCGTCGCGGAACTGCGGTGTGCCCACGACCTGCATCAGGCCGTGCTTCGTCTTCGGGTCCGCGCCGTCGGGCAGCTTCAGGTCGGGCGGCAGGTGCTGCGCGAGCCTGGGCGCGAGGGTTGCGTCAGAGTCAAGCAGCTTGCCCACCGTCGCGGGGGAGAGGATGTCGACGAGCGAGGCGTCCTCGGACAGAGGCAGGTGCGCGTCGGCCCAGTTCGCAAGCAGGGCCGCCATCGACTCGTTCTTGTCGCCCGACTTGGCGTCCTTCGAGCTCGAGGCCGCGGCGGAGGAAGAACCAGCGGCAGCGGAGGAGCCCTCGGCAGCGGAGGACTTCTCGGCAGCGGGGGCGGCCTTCTCACCACCACCGGGCTTGGGGAAGATGCCCTCGGGGACAGGAGCAGAGCCGGGGCGGTAATTGCCGTCCTTGAGCAGCTCCGAGATGTCGGTCACGGCGCGCGCGTCAGGGGCGCCGAGGGTACCGCGCTGGAGCCAGAACTGCGAGTCAGCTCCTGTCTAGCGATCTACGCAGCTGATGCCTGCTCGAGCCATGCCCGCCCAGCACTCACGAAATGGGTCTGCTTGCTCTCAACAAAACGGAGAACCCACGAGCGTCCACTCGGGTCCTGCTTCACACGCTCAAACACGGCCTCTCCGGGGAAGATGAGGAGCTCGTCCTCGGCGCGGTCCGTCTCCTTGTTGCGCCAGACGAGCGAGACCATGCCCGAGTCGGGGATCACCTCGATGATGCCCTTCTCCGGGGACGCGTCCACAAACTTGGTGTTCGGGCGGCGGTAGCTGCGCCCAGCGGGGATGCGGACAGTCGACATTGTTGTTTGCAGTCGCTTGTTGATACTGGTGGTCGATGACGATGCTGGACACTGCAGTCGCGGTTGATGGAAGCACAGGCGGAGGCCAGACGCTGACGACAGGGCGGAGGCTTCTGTCACGTGATCTCCACCACGCGAGTGACTTCAGCGAGACGTATGACGTCCTCGAGGTTGACGTCGTAACGTTACTCTTGCACTGATATGCTTCACATCACAGGGTGCAAAACCCTCTCTGACTGCTTGGTAAGTTCAGCGGGACGGAGGTGACCTGAAGAACTCATGTTACGTACCAGCAGGGAGCAAACTGACACAATACTGACAGTGCAACCTCTGGATACTGAAAACAAACTGCATCGCATCAAGCGGTATGGGTTTGTAGCTATAACACTAAAGACAGGATGGAAAGCATAGCTTCCCGGAGAAGAGAGGTGCGCGAGAGCAGACTCGCTTAGGCCTTGCCGACGTTCTCGGCGTAGCTAGGGTCGGCGCCCGAGTTGACAGTGACGACGTTTCCGTACGGGTCAAAGTGGCAGACGATGTAGAGCGACTCGTCGCCGGTGAGCTTTCCAGCCGCACAGCGGTTGTAAGCGCAGCCGACCTTGGCCGAGTTCTTCCACACGATCTGGGTCCAGTGGCCAACGGCGGCGTCCTTGGGCGCAGTCGAGATGGGGTTGGGTCCGGGCTCGGCCCAATTGTACCACTGCACCTCGTCGGTCCACATCTTGAACATGTCCGCGCCGGTGTAGTAGCCGAAGGTGCCCATGGCCAGGTTCTCGCCGGGGCCGGAGTGCTGCCAGACACACTGCGAGGCCCACTCGGCCGCGCTCGCCGCAAGGCCGTCGTCCCACTCAAGAGCAGAGGCGCCGTACTTGGCACGCTCGTCGTTGTGCAGCTGGAGAAGCTCGCGGGCGGGCTCAGTGACGGGCTCGCCAACCTTCATGTCGTTCATGGAGAAGTTGGACTCGGTGGGCTGAGGGTCGGCGGGAGCAGGCTCGGTGGGAGCAGCCTCAGTGGGGGAGGGCTCGGCAGAGGACTCGACGGGAGTGGCCTCGGAAGAGGAGGCCTCAGCGGGAGCGGACTCGGCGAGAGCAGACGAGGCAGGAGCGGACGAGGCAGGGGCGGACGAGGTGAAGGACTGCGAAACAGCCGGCTCGGTCTCGGAGGGGGTCTCCGAGGCGGCGGAGCTCTCGGCAGCCTCAGAAGAGGAAGGAACCTCAGTCACGGCAGGCTCAGTGACAGCAGGCTCAGTGACAGCAGGCTCGGTGGCGGAAGGAGAGACGGCGCTCTCAGAGGGAGCCTGCGACACCTGGGGCTGCTCGGACTGGGTGGGCTTGGGCTGCTTGGGCTTGCACTTCCTGCCGTGGCCCTTGCCGTTTCCGTGGCCGTTGTGGTTTCCGTTCTGGAGACCATTGGCGTAGGCGTTGCCGTTGCCGTTGTCGGACGGGAAGTCGTCGCCGGGCATGGCCGACACGAGGCCCGCGAGGAGGGTAAAGATGAGAGCAGCGCGCATTGTGATGGTGTTGTCGTGAAGGTTAAACGAGTGTGGGTCTGGTAGAGTTAGGAGTAGGAGATGCGTAGAGTCGTCGTTAAGGAGAGGAGGGTATGGGAGCTGCTACCAGAGTCAGCGTTGAATGAAAGGCGGGACAGGAGAAGAAGAGGTGGAAGAGGAGATGCAGAGTGGAAGAAGAGTCAGACGTGCACACACGTCTCCAGCTTATAACAGGAGATGCCCCGCAAAGCACGAGCCAGCAATACTGCAGGGTTGCCAGAGCCGTGACACCTGACCGCAGCCGCCGGTGCCGGGGCTGTCGGACACCGAACGGTCGATAATCAGTGGTGTGAGGACATGAAGGTCTGTCTGATGAGATGGATCCATCCAGGGTGTGCATCCGGTGGCGCCGTGGCGTTCGATATGCCTGCCTGTATTGGGTGTGTCGGAACCCACAGATCTTCACTTCAGTACCCTCGGCTTTCAGCGGGCACGCGTCGCCTAGCGCGCTTGCTTGTGAATTCCCCTCTTTGTTTGCATCGTTTCACGCTCATCCGGTGACCCAAGATTGCAGGCCGTACGCGCACGGGCAACTCCATACGCACGACAAACATCCAGAGCAGATGATCCTGGGTCTTGGCCAGAACACTCGGACGCCTGCGTGACGGGCCCCCGCGTACTGTCTTGGTACATTCTGCGGGGTGCGAGCCAGTGCCGCCGCAGTCTTGTCCGTCCCAAGAGCTTGCAGTATCATGACTCACCCACAGTGTCCGCAAGCTGGTCGCTCATGTTACCCAGTAAGCATAACGGCACCCTCCCTCTGAAACGAGGGGGGACATGTAGGCGAGGCTCGCCCCAGATCCTTAGGGCGAGAACTACTGACGTAACTCGTGGGATTTGCAGATACACCACGCCGAATAAGGACTGAAAGGACAATACCTGGCGACGACCCAGCCGATGTTGAATCGCAGGTTTGGTCCGTTGACGCCAGGGTCCGGTGTCCAGGGTGCCTCCTGCATGTGGATATAGGGAGATCAGCCTCAAACTGCCGGGCAAGACGGCGCTCATGCCCGCAGCCGGCGTGCTCGGGCGTTTTCCATGCCGAATGTGGGAATGGGATGCGAAATTGCTAACTACCCTCAGGTGGTCGCTCACCCCACGGACTTCGGGCGACTTGGCGAAGCACCGTTGCTCAGTCGGCTGGGTACGGCGCGCCTTGGCTCGCCGTGCCACTGCGCTCACTGCTAACCGCCATTGAACGGCTTCGTGTGCACTTACG
Organism: Trichosporon asahii var. asahii CBS 2479; assembly: GCF_000293215.1. Classification (NCBI taxonomy): domain Eukaryota; kingdom Fungi; phylum Basidiomycota; class Tremellomycetes; order Trichosporonales; family Trichosporonaceae; genus Trichosporon; species Trichosporon asahii. The sequence continues at coordinate 2,149,138 of NW_014040874.1, read as the reverse complement.
AGACTCGGAAGTTGCCCCTTCAGCCGACTCAGAATAAAGCGATACATCTGTTGTACATCTATAAGGTAGGGAAGGTATATGAGTGGGTATGGTGCCCCTCCTATGCCTCGTCCGTTCTGCGTCCCCAGTGCGACCAGTCCGAGTGACCTCCGTCGCTCGGGCTCCACATCTGGCTGAGTGGGTTCGACACGCGGTCGCCCGGCGCGTTGGGCATCGAATATGGATGCTCCAGGAATGAGAACGTGTTGGGGAAGGAACGGGCGATGTCGTTATCGGAGTCGTTACGGTGTTGCTGCTTCAGATTATTCATGGTTTTCTGAATGTGCGCCGTCGTCGTCGAGGCCGTCTCGCCGGAACTCTCGCTGTCCTCGCGAGCGTGCCCCGCCCCCGCCTCCGAGGAGGCGGGCTCAGGAGCGCCACTACCAGTCTGCGCCCGTGCGTGATCGGGTGACCGTGGTTTGGGACGTAACGGTGCGGTAGGGCCAGCAAGCAGGCGCGGGGCCGAGCTCTCCGGTACCGGCGAGCTGGGAGTGTAGGACTCATCGCTGAGAGGTTTGCAGGCGGAAGCTGACGGGGTCTGCGGGACCCAGGCAGGGTTCTCTGGTCGGCTGCTCCTCTCCATGTGGCTATAGCCACCGCCCGTCGAGTCAATGCCGCCGTAGGCCGAGTTAATGTCGAGCATGTCGACAGTATCTCCTGTGTTATCGGGCGACACGGGGAGGACGGGTGGCTCTCGGTCTCCAGCAGTGGCCATTGACGAGACCGCCGACATAGCTACCGATCGCACACCCGCTCGCACCTCCATGATCGAGGGCGGCATGCGGTCTTGGAACGAGCCAGCAGTAGCCGCGATAGAGTGGGCAGTCGCCGCAATCGAGTGGCCCGTGACTGTCGGTTGAAGCATCGACCCGCCCATGAAGGATCTATTGCCTGAGTGAATCGACGCCGGCGGCCAGTGTGACGTTCCCGTATGAGTACTGAGGTCTCTGCTGAACCGCCGATCGGACGTCGCTATCGTGTCACTGTCCCAGGGGCTGTCGGCCCGCGGCGTTGTAGGAGGAAGGTCGGGGAGCGGTGGACGAAGTGGTCGGAAGGTGTGGCTAGGGAGCGGCGGCGTGTTACCGGCATAGTAGTGCGAGCCCTTCTCGTTCAGTTCATACTGTGCCGATGCGGGATCGTTCCAATACGCTTCCCGTGGTGACTTCGGTACCCGGAAACTGCGCCCACCGGCCCCGAGATTACCAAAGCTCTCCACAGAGTGGTTGCTGTGGACTCTCCAGAACTCTCCGTGTCCATGACCCTGCCTGTGGCCGCTAGATCGCCTTCTCCGCCGAAGGACGTAGAAGATGGCTCCGAGAATCGACAGACCGGCGATCAAACCGACAACGAGGCCGGCGATCGCTCCTGCGCTGAGACCAGTCGGAAGATCGCCCCAGTCCGCAGCAGTCATGCAGGAGGTGCCACCGTCGACGACTTCGAAGATGTGGCTGTTGCTCATGATTCCCGTCTGCGTATCATACGCAGCCAGCCGATAGTTGCCAGTCGGTACGTTGACAGTCCAGTTGTACGTGTCGCCGGTGAAGTCTTCGATCACAGTCTTATTGATGTTCGGAAGCTGAGGTGCCCGCGGCTCGAGACGCTTCCAGTGGATACCGCCGTTGTGATCAATGCCGTATGTCTTTCCGCCGATCTCGACACCGAGACCGCCGCTGTGCTCAATACCATCAGTGCCAAAGCTGAGACCGCCGTAGCCACCAATTCCGAAGGGGTTTCCATGAGACGTCGTCGGCGGCGGCGGCGGAGGTTTAGGTGTTGTGTTTTGATTGTTGCTGCCGTTGTTGGTCGGTTTGGGAGGAGGACCCTGGGTGGTGGTCTGAGGTTTAGGCTGTTCGGTCGTTTGAGCCGGTTTCGGCATGGGTAGCCGATGAACGGCAGGGGTCGGTGAGGAACTGCTGGTCGAGGATGGTTCCCATGTTGAGGACGGAGCTTCCGAAGAGGACGAGGGCTCTGGAGAGGCTGAGCTGGAAGGCTCGATCCAATCGTCTTCGGAAGACGATGACGGTTCTTCGGAAGAAGAGGAAGATGATGACGATGAAGATGAAGATGAGGACGATAACGGCAATGTTGAGGTGGAGGAGGTGGAGGAGTATTTTGTCTTCAATGTTGTTTTCAATGGCAGCTCTGTTGCGAGTGAGGAGTGTGGCGTGCTGATCGACGCCGTAAGCGCTGGTCCTACCGCTCCCTTGTCCTGGGGAACGCCGATGTTATACACCCGAATGCTCCAGCGATGCTGCATTACAGCGCCTGTTGTGTCATCGCTGCGTTTGCTTTTCATCGACTCTGGCAGGTTGAGTCCAATCGTGCCTTGGGAGCATTGGGTGTAAGTGGCCTCGGCGACCCATTGAACGGTGGGAGATGGAGACGCCGCCCTTGCGACGGCTGGTAATAGCAAAGCGCACGCCGCTAGGCGACGCGGGCGCCATTCCATGGTCTCACCGTCCTCCCACGAGGTCTGAAGAAAGTATGGTGTCGAGCTCGTCGTGGGGTAGGGGAGGGAAGAGGGTGTGGCGCGAGACTGAAAGGACCGCCAGTGTGCCTTTCTCGTCGGACAGTTATCGAAGTTGAGTCGTTGTCCTGTCAGAAGAGTTACGGTGGAGGAGTATAACGGGGGTTTGTGATTATATCGAGGAGTCGAGGGGCCGAGAAAAAGGAGTGTGGTCGACAGGACCGAGGTTGTCGCTGTCGAAGGAAAGGAGTGTGGGTCGCTCAAACGATTGTCGTACGTAGGTACAGTCAAAGATGGAGAAGAGGGGAATGAGGAAACATGCTTGTTTGCCTGTGCTGTCAGAAGAACATGTTACATGAGCGTTCCGTGTGCTGCAGCTTCAGAGTCTGCGGAGCGTGTTCGGCAGGCGTACCGGGAGCTGGGAGCTGTACTAACTGGAACACTGGCGATGTTCTCGCGCTGCTTGTCCGGCGTCCGGATCCTGAGTCCTGGCCCCTGCGGCGGCGGGGAACCCTTTGGGCCTATAGCCCGATAGCCCTAGATAAACCAGGCGCTGGTCAGCCTCGGAGAGCGCGGCAGGTGGTAGAGGGTGCACACGACTGGGAGGATGGCAGTAACGAGAGAGCATCGCGCTAGCAGAGCGCGCAAGGGTCAGGACATCAGAATGGTGAGTACACGGTCGCGTCGGAAGGTCTCGAGGCAGGGACAAGAATACCGGACTAAAAATGTAGAATGAGAAGGCAGAGGAAGCAGGAGAAGAAAGGGTACCAAGGGTCGCGGTACGCGGTTCGTCATCCTACCACTGATTGACTCCGCGGGCACGGCACCTGGCGTCCCTGCCTTCCCTTTGCTGTCCCTGCCACCAAGACCCACCCGCGGGACGAAAGTAATTGCCATCCCCCTCCAGTTTCGTTTCTCGAATGCCTTGACGAACTTGCCTCTGCTCGCGAGCTCAGCCAGTAGCGGAAGGAGCTACTGACCACGCGCATCGGCGCGAAGACCTTCGCCCCGAGTCTCAGCCACGCAATAGCTTCAAGCTCGAGAGCATCCACTCACATCAGCGCCCATCAAGGTTTACCCAGGACCGCCAGGTTTGGTCTGACTCTCAGACTACCCTGCCGGCGCGCGTCGTACTCTGATCCATGCTTCATCTTGTCGGTGTCGTGGCGTCGCAGATCCTCGCACTTCCTACCCCTTGTCATCTGGGCAGACGATAGGTTGGCCAGGCCGGCCTGCCCCCCTTTTAGAGGTTGTCGCCCGTGGATTTTGCAGGATACTAAAGACAGCATATGCCCGAGAATACGGTCCTGGAACGGCCTTCGTCTAACGAGGACTGTAGCCCATAATATCAGCAGGCAGGGCAGAGGTTCCTTGGTGCCATTGGTGCTCAAGAAGCCCTCTGCTATTCCTTGACCTGGAGTGTCGCTATTACTGTCTGCCCCACTAAGCCCTGTCGCCGCCGCGCTCGCCGCACAATGCTCGTATCTCCATGCCGAACAATTGCCTTTGCCCCCAGAACGCCCAGGACCCCGAGGAATCCGTCATATCCGGCCGGGGTCTCTAACCCTTCCTGTGTGTCGAACTCTATGCTGCCGGACGCAATGTATGAGGGCAATACGGCCCGGGCCGGATCGACCGGGGCCACCGGAAGCTGTGACTGATTCAGAACGGCACACGCTACAGTGTACTAAAGGCGCCACCCCGGCCCCAATCTGCAGACGATGAACCACGCAACAGTCATGTGGCCTGTCCAACCTTGGGTCCACCTCGTAATGTGGAGATGTGGAGCTGATGATGAGCGGCCCGATCCTTCCGGCGCAGATATTGTGTAGGTGGCGCTCTGCGGGGCTTGCGGAGATTGCACGGATCAGCGCACAGATACCAGTAGTGGGTAGCGATATCGAGGCGTGTTCAACGGGCGTACGGCATCGCGAACCGTCCGACGCCCTCCGGTTCATTGAACGCCATCTCAACGCCACACCATTAAGAGCTGCTATTCAGCAATTGAACTAAGAGCTTCATTTCGTCCTGTTCCAGCGAGCGCATACGCGGAGCGACTAACCCACCCCATCACCTCTTGTCCCTTCGCTGTGCCTGTCTAGGTGGCTTGCGACCACAAACTTGCACCGCCGACAAAAATGTCGATACGCGCGACGATAGGACCTGGCAGCTAGTGCTAGCTTTATCGAGGTCGCACACGAATGCTTAGAGTGAAATGCGCAAGCGCGCAATGCGAACGCGCCACTCGCTTCGCCGCGCCTGGCCGCTTTCACACGATGAAAGGCGATAACGTACAGCGCCTTCGACCGTGCCATCCTCAATGGTCCCGAATGAGAATGGAGTGCACACAATCCTCGGAAGAAGCGAATGCAATGCACACCGCAGTCCGTCCAGTATGCAGAACTGAACAACGTCGCGTCGCGTCCGACTGAGCGCAGGATTGGGTTTCAGGGAAGGCAAGCCGCCCGGCCCGTCAGGCACCGTTGAAGCGTTGTAAGACCGATGGCATGAAGGGAGTACGTACTCCCATCGATCAGGTCCGAGAACAGCTGCCGGACGCGCCGGCACTATCCTGTGGTACCACGCGCTCGACGCGCGAGTCCATCGAGGCTGGTGGATAATGCGCGCCCACGGAGCAATGTTAACGGCATGCAGGCCACATCCGAGCTACCGAGCTTGGACCTGCTTCCGAGACGACCAAAAGAGGCATGTTATCTCGAACTTATTTCGAGGGTGCTCACGAAAGTCACAATCATGTTGAGCTTGACACCGGATGCGAACGTCTCTGCACGACCTCGCTTGATCCACGACGTGTACACGATGGAACGTCTGCGGGATTCCCAGAAACGTAGGAAATAGGGATAGCACACCCACAGGCAATCGGCAACAGGGCGAAACACGGGACACAACGCTCGTCCCTACATTACATTCTAGATACAGGATGCTGCTTCCCTCGCTGCTGGCTCCGCACCTCCGCACGCCACCGCACCGCCGCCTCTCTGCTGACTTCGACCCATCCCAACACCATCCCTATCTCTCTAGGCTTCCCTCTGCATTACATGAGGTACCGTGCCTAAATCCGCGGTCCCCGATTCCTTGGCTTCGGCTTCGGCGTCTTCTCCTCTGCCTGAACAGGCTGGATCGGTTTCGGCGGGATGTTGACCGAGCTATGCCTTTGGCTGGTCTGAAAGACACTACGAATCTCCTCGACAAGCCTCGCTGTCTAATCCGTGTCGTTGCGGAGTTCCTCGCGTGACCCATTCTTCTCGAGGAAGCTCGGCGCTGGGCTGGGGCTTCTAGGAACTCCCGCAGGAGGAGCCTCGAGCATACGCCGGACTTGCGCCTCAATATGGGTCGCGCGCTTCGGACTGGGTGCATCGAAGAGTTTCAGAAGGTCGGCCCTTAGGTCGGCTGTCGGTGTGTCACACAAGGCTAGGATTTCACGCTCTAGTGGCGTTGGGTCGCGTGCCGGGATCACAGGCAGGTCTTTCTCGATGTCGGCGGCCAGATACTTGGATGCTGCCTCGCGTGCCGCCGAGTCCCGCGATGAGGCACGACTGTGCGCCTTCTCGGCGTGAATTGGGACTGGCGTCGGGAGCGGCTCCGCCTCCATATGCTTGGCAAGTGCGTCCGTCGACTTGGACACATCGCGGCCCACCATCGTGGCTGCCGAGGGGCGTGTGTCGTTGTTTCCCAGCGTGTCGTAGAAGTCCGCATCATTTGGCAGCGCCTCGAAGCTTGCACTTCTAGATGTGCACACAGAGGCATTGTCGGCCGGTTGCCGGCGGTAGTACCACCGTACGAGGAGTGAGACTGCGATAATGGCGGCCGCAACGACCCCCACGACGATGCCCGCCGTCGCTCCAGCAGACAGGCCGTCCGACGTGGGCCGCACTACCTCGTCGCAGCCCGGGCCACACGCTGTCGGCGCGGCATAGGATGGAGTGACGACCACGAGCAGAGTGAGGGTCTCGTTCCTCCCCCATCTCGGTCGCCTGCGCAAGCCCGGGGTCGGTGTCGGAACCGTCTCCGCTGGCGTAATCATGCTGCCCTTCCGTGCTCGCTCGGGCTATTCTGTCACTGCCGAAGCGCCTTTGATGTCTCGGACTGCCGGGGATCAGTCAATGTTGCGTCGGATGAGACGGGAGGCGTGTCGTCCTACGGGATGCTGCTCTTTCACTTCGGGAGGTCGTGGCTTTCGTGTGCTGGGTGTGTAGGTGCGTCGCGTGCTGTCAGACGAAGAGGGGGCGATTGGTGCGTGCGCGGTGTCCTTGGGCTAGTCATAGCTTTGGCAAGGTCATTGTCTCTTCGTGCTATATTAAGTTGCACATAGCCTGCTCGCAGCCTGGCATGCATGCCAGGCCAGTGTGGTAGTTTCCCGCAGCCCACGATCGCACACAGCCTGTGAACCTGCGATTCAGTGAACAGGCTGCAGGCAACCCACATGGGCCCAACGGTAATTTAGCCCCCTAGTGCGCGGCTCTGGTTGGCCCCTCCTGAACTTGTTGGAGCGATACGAAGCACGCGGCCCATATGCGCACAGGTCCATATCACCGAGCCAAGCGCAGGAGCCTTTCGGGGCCAATATCCCGCGTAAATAGTAAACAATCGAGCAGAATCACGCGGACGCAGGTCAGAGACAGAGGTCGGCGAAGGCTAATCACGTTATACGATAAGATCGGCCCTTGTGGCCGCACCTGCTCCCAGCTCTGCGGCAGACAGGTGCGGCCCAGATGCCAGCGGCACCTGCCGGACCTGATGAAAGAGGACCGTGCGCAGAGCTTCCATTGCCTGGATATTGGTTGCCCAAGGTGCGGAATCCCGTGACCCCGCGCCTCTTCCTGGATGGCTGAGGGATGCCCTGCCAAAACTTCCTGAGTCCCCAGTTTGCAGAGCTGATTTTGATTTTTCCTAGTGCCTGGGTGAGTGTAAACAGCCCTGCGGAAGAGGTTGTTGATTGTGGGAATGGAGACCCATAGTGTGAGTCTGAGACGTAGGACGCGGTCTCCCCTCGACATTGCATTCACCATGAGGCGACCGTCCGCACCTGACACGTACATGAGGAGTTCTGAATCTGTCATGAAATGATGAATGCCCCTCGCGAGGGTCAAAAGACGGCCCGACTGCCATAACGTGATGTCGATACATGGAGTCCTAGATACAATGTCAACATTCAGCCTCCCAGTCCTTCCATCCGAGCTTCCGAAGGCCTCGGATCGATCCGAGACCCGACCCAAGCGCCCAAAGCGCTCCACTCCCAGGCGCTGCCGTACACCGCTCGTAAACATTCAAGGTGCGACACCTTTAAGCATAACTGTCGTCATGGCCGTGGCGTTTGGCGTCTGTGTTTTGCGGACCGGCGCGGCAGGAGATAGGGACAGAGGAAGACGCTAACGGACGGCTGGGACGGCTGATCGCGGCTGAAGCGCGGCTGATCGAGCATTTCTTCAGGCATCGTCGGGTCCGAGCGCGCCCAAAACGCGTCCAACCTCTCCCAATGCGGCCAAGCGCGCGTTCCAGTGACCTCGACCGCCTCCAGTGCCTGCCCAGTACCTTGCGCGGCCTCATTTGGGGCTCGCTTGAATCTCGCCAGTGCCACGGGGGTTGGAAGGATGCCCGCAACGAGGTCCCAGAGGCAAGGTACCCCGCAAACACCGGATTCCGCTGCTGACTACACCCCCCGCAATGTCGGCTTGGCACCAGCTTTCCGTCGGATCGAGCCGATCGCTTGATCACCTCGGTCTCGACGATTGTCGGGTTCGGACTATCTCATGCGGAGATTAGAGGACGTAATGCGCACGGCGGAGACGTAATGAGGCGCTTCTCTGAAGACGCAGCCGCGTCATGTTGCGTCATGAACTCGTTCCGGCGGTCCGGAAGCTCGGCGGAAGCCTCTCATGAATGGGGGCTGAATGCGGGGTCGTCATGATTGGGGCACTTTGTAAGAGTGGAGATGGTGAGAGGCAAAGTGGGGATGAGGATGTCGCGTGGTAGTCGTGGGGTGCGTGGTACAGGCGAGGTGGTGTATATCGTACAGTCGTGATGTCGTGTGTTGCGGGACAGCTCAGTAGTTGTTGTAGTTGAGGTGGTGGTAGACCCTCTGCTCCTTCTCCCCATCCGGGCTCCGCATAACCTCGGCGCGCATGACCTCCTGCTGCTGCGACCTCCTCCAGCCGATCCTACCCAGGAGTGTATTGGCGCTGGCGGCAGGGCTGAGATGGGCGGGCAGCTGGACTTGCGGTCCAAGCTCTTCAGGCAACTGCGAGCTCGCCGGCCTCGCGGGTCGGACAGGCGCCGGTCTCTGCGTCCTCAGCGTATCCAGCGACTCTCTCGCTGTAAAGCCGGAGTAAGCAGAACTAGCCCGGCGACCAAGCACGCTTTCGTAGAGCGCCTTGATCTCCGGTCCGAGAGGTTTCTCCCCTGGCTGGTCAAGGAGTTTCATGACCGCAGCCTCGAGGTCGGAGTAGTGTTCCTTCTGGTTTGCGCGGAAGAGACCGCGCAGCTCCTGCTCGAGCGCTACGTCGTTCTTGCTTCCCTCCACTAACGCCTGTACCTGTCGCTCGAGAGGGGTCGTGCCGGGTCCGTACGCGTTGTACGTCACATGGATCGCACTGTCGAGGTCCATCTTCTCGCTCGGCGACTGGTTGGGTTTGCTCCGAAGGCTCCGCAGCGAGCGGATACTACGCGCCCCACCGCCAGAGCCAGAAGACGGGAGCACGGGCGGCTTGAAGGACCCCGCGCTGCCGCTGCCGGAGAAGGAGCCGTTGCCTTGGCCATAGTAGCTGTAATCCGGCATAGGGAACGGCGGGAGACTCGGATTCGGGCTCGCAATGCGGGTGGGGTAGTACATGTGCCAGAAGTTGTCGTCGAGGGGCTTGCTACGTTTCTTCTTGCACCGGCGCATCAGCCACCAAATCAGCAGTCCGACCAGGATGATCCCAACGACACCACCGACGACGATGCCGACGACGGCACGCCAGTCGAGCGCCGACTCCTTCTTCGGCAGGAACGACTGGGGTACGCACGCGCTTCCATTCCCGGGCTTCACCTCGAAAGCCTCAGAGGCTATACGGCTCGAGGCGTTTGTCGTCGAGATGGCACCGAGGCGATACAGACCCGGAGGCACGTTGACCTGCCACTGGAGCTCGCCGCCGCCAAACGCCTCGATCAGCGTCATGTTGATGAGTGCGCGGGAATGGAGCCGTCGCCTCTCCTGCGAGGACTGAGTTGGTTGCGGCTCTGAGCTCGCCTCGCCTTCGCCTCCCGGCTGCTCGGCCTGCTGCGAGGCACCCCCGTCGAGCCTCGGCCTGTCCGATGGCTGAGGCTGTGCTTGCGTCTGGGGTGCCTGTGCATCGACGGGTCTGCCGCCGTTCAGTGTCGCTGTCGGCGTCACTCCCGTATCGACGTTGACAGTGGGCGTCGGGGCGCCACTTGTCTGCATCTTGAGCTCGGAGCCGATGGAGTAGGACGCCGTGTCGACGCCAACGGACGACCACTGCGGCACGCCCATGTTGTACACGTAGATGTCCCAGCGCTCTTCCTCGCGCTTGCGCCGGTCGTGGTCGTCGGGGTGCTCGATCTCGGGCGGGGGCGCCGTGTCCGGGTTTCGTGTCGTCTGTGCCGTCTGCAGTTGAGCGTTGTCGGAGCCAGTGGGCGCCGGACCTAGGTGCAGTGTCGCAGTCGCGCACACGGTGTACGTCGGCGAGACGGTCCACTGCAACTGCGCGCTCGCCGTCAGCGCGGTGGCGACTGCGACTAGCCACCGCATGTTCGTTGAGAGGTAGAGTACGATGCCAAGAGGGTCAGAGTGCTCCCATGAACATGAGTCAAGACGGCAGACGGAGCATACGAGGCCGCCGATGCCCGCACCTCGCCGCATGAGCGTGCATGAGCGTGGACGAGAGCCGGAGGAGGGTGAGGTAGGAAGCCTGGCAGGCAGAAGACCAAGGATTACGGTTTGGCGCACATCATGGTTTTGGCGAAAAACGCAAACTCTGCATCCTCCGTAGCCTCCAGACGCCTTGCTGGCTCTGCAGCTCTGTGTCAGCGAGCCAGCTTGTGAAATTAGGCATTAGGCGTTTCCCGCTGAGACGCAACGAAGGGTTGGCGAAGAAGGGATGGTGGTCGTCGTACGCCTGCACCTCTGTTGCTGGAGATCACCCCCGGAGGTGGCTAGGCACGCTCGAAACTCTAATGTCAGTTCGACTCTCACCTTGCGAATGATGTCTCACTCCCACGTTACTCAGTTTGACGTACAGCTGCAGCGTACACTGTACCAGCAAACCCGTCCGTACCCCCTTTTCTGTGCGTTCCTAGGAAGCTGAGGACTCACTTTTCGCTTCCCAGACAGTGTGCGACGACGATGCAGATGTTCTTTTCGCCAGCTCTAACGAGAACAACAAGCGCACCCGAATGCTAATCTGGCAGAAGCAGCGGAGCATTAGCTTTGTGCTTGCTGCTGTACGTGCTCTCGCCTCCCTTGATGGACACCTTGCCATTGAATTGTCAGCTTTTGGGCTCGCTCTAGATGGAACAAGAGGGGTTCGCCGACGTCCACGCACGACAGTGGAGCGATGAAACGCGCCAAGGACATGCCATCCACACCCTTGCAGACGTACATGTCTTTACAACTGATGCATCGTACACGCTTCTTCTACTCGTACACTGTACACTGAGGACGGCAGACTCCGGCTTTGCTTCCCATGAAGCGACGGTCGACACGAGGCACGTAAAACGTCCAGTCCGTACCTCGAAGCACTCCCGTGCCTCTTTTCAGCGTGTCACAGCAAGATGTCACTCGTCACGCTCTCGGATCACCATCGACCGGTTTCCGGGAAAGTTCTCGCCCATGATCGTCCGGAGGCCGGAAGCCAGGGGCCTCGCCCGACCATCGTGGGCCGATGGGAGACAGCCGTTGTCCTCGTGCATCTCGAGAATTGCTGGAACTTTGGTTCAAGCCCATCGTGAGAACATTACTCGAGTTCTCATGACCATAGCCTTGTCCTCTCCAAACCCAATGTCACCAGCTTATCGCTGTCCAGCTGATAAGCTCGGCAGTCTGGTGAGGATAGAGATCCGTGGACTGGGGGCACTAGTTGAGACGCTCCCAAGCTCGTCTAGCTGACCGGCTACCCTCTCGCCTCATGGCAGCCTGGAATGCCTCCCGATCGCTCTTCTTCTGGCTCCGTTGCCGCGCATAAGGCGTAGTGTCCGAGAACGATACCATCTTGGCGTGCGCGGCCTGCTGCTGGGCCAACTTCACGGCGATGCGCGCCTTCTCCTGCGCTGCTAGGTGTGCCAAGCTCGCCTGCTGCGGCGGCGGAGGTCCACGGATCGCGGGGGGCCCTCGCGATCTCGGCGGTGCCGGTTTCGGTGTGCTCTGGAGCTGCGGTAGCCGCAGGGGTTTCGGTACCGGGGCAGAAGTCGCTGGCGCTCCGGGTGCGGGAGGCAGTCTCGTCGGTCCTGACGATGGATCGGAAATGGATGGACCTGAGGGGGGGGGAAGTGCTGAGGGCGGATGGCGGGCCTTGTGGCGTCACGATTCCCGTCCTTTCCAACTGCGCGTAGTCTTTATCATAGATGACAGGTTCGGCCGTCGGGGCGAGTGGCGCTGGCTCGACAATGCTCATCTTCTTCGGGAACATGGCCGCGGTCGGCGACTGGGCAAAGTCCGTGAGCTCGGTGTAATCGTTCGTCCAGGCTTGGTGCGGGTCCATCTGATCTGGTTCCTCGTACTGCTGCTCCGCATACATCGGATCAGAGTACACCCCCTGCGCATAGTCGGCTCCCGCCGGGTCCGGCTCGGCGTACGAAGCAACATAAATCGGGGGCATCTTCCGCCTGCCCTTGCTCTGAGAGTTTGGCGGCGTGAGGATCTCGGGGCTGCTCGAAGCATCGGAAGACGTGGGCGGGTAGGAGGGGCGCTTGGAAAGCTGCGTATCGTGCGTTGGCCGAGGCGGAGGGTAGGATGAACTCGCAGTTATCATGGGGCGCGGGTAGGGCGCGTCCGAGACGCTGCGCCTCGTCATGGGCTTGGAGAGCGTGCACAGCTCGTCACTGTGCTGTCGCCGCTTGTAGTGATAGCCCTTGCTCGGATCGTTCAGTGATGTCGTCGAGCCGCTAAAGTATGCCGCGTCCGGCTGGGCCAGGCTCGTCTTGGATGCGAACGCGCTCGGCGCACTTGCGTCATTTGCGACACTCAACTGGCTCCGCGACGCGTACTGCGAGCCGGGGTTCAGGCTCAACTGCGAACGCGAGGCGTATTGCTGGGACCTCGGGTCGAGACTGAGCTGAGAATGGGAGGCGTAGTGCGGCCCTTGTGGCTGGGGTTGGGGCTTATCGTCCCCGCCGAAGATGTCCGAGATCGCGCGCGTCAGGTCGTGGTACATTGTCGACGGCTGCTGTCCTCCTGCTCGTCCTCGCGGCGCAGAGTTGAACTGAGCTGCCAGCTGGGGCGACTCCATTTGTCCGTACGGGTTGTTCGTGTGCCGGTGCCGAGAGGGCTTGCGCGCGCGGCGTCGCCTAACACACACAACGACGGCGCCGACGACGAAGAGCACAGCAACGACGCCGGCTACTACGCACACGGCGATGATCGTCGTGTTTGCCGAGGGGCCGGACGATCCTTCCTCCTGGGCGAGGGCCATAGGCAGGAGCGCGGGCACCAAGACCCAGCATGGCGTTCGTCTCCTCATTTCCACGGTCTATCGAGCTGCTCGTCAAGTTGGAAGTGAGTGATGTTGCAACAACACCTTGTCAGAGCGACCTGTTGTGAGTCCAGCCTCGAGAGCAAGAGCGACCCCCTTCCTACCGATGGGTCCAAGTCGTGAAGTCACGTCAGCCCCTACATTGCGAGGTGCGCTCGCAAGAAACAAGCTTTCATTTAGAGGCCGGGGGCATCCGTATTGAGGGGAATGAGGAAAAAGAGGCCGGACAGGCACTGAGGAACGATTGTAAGCGAGGGTGTTTTCTTGGGCGCGGCCAGCCCTTGAGAATGGGGTGCGTCGGTATATGGTGGGGCCTCGCTGGCCGGGGTAAGATTGGTTCCACAGGGAGCTGGTGGTACCGGATGGCAGGGCCGGGTCAAACTCGACCTCTGCTCGTCGTCATGCAGGCGTCGCATGTCGCGATGGCAGGGTGAATGGAGGGGTTTCGTGAAAGAAAGGAGACTGGAGCGACGCGCGCAGGCAGCGATGTGACAGGGAGTCCTGACCATGCCCGGCTTGGGCGGCAGGCACCAGGGTCAACGACCAGCACGCGTCCGTACAGTTACGTAACGCATCCCGAGCCCTCAGTTGCATCTGCCAGATGCCCGTGAAACAGCCTCTCACTCTTCGGGCTGGATTGGCTGGAGCGGGCTGGGCATACCGGAATTTGGGTGCATGTGAAAGGCTGACCGCAGGTGAACATGACGCTGCGTTCTTGACACCTGTCAGCTGTCTGGGAAATCTGCAGAGATCAGTCTGCTCGTCAACACAGATCTTGGACATCTTGGGCCGCGCCGTGTACATCTGTCTCCAGAAGACTTGGCGAGATGATAACTCCGCTGGCCAGAAATCCGAGCCCCGACAACGTTCTCCGAGAATTGAGGCCGAAAGGCGGCGAAGGGCCCGACGTTTGGAGTGGGCATATGGGCGAGATGGGCACACGACAGGCTGAAGGTTTTGGCCAGGAAAGGCGAACGTGGCGGCGAGGGGCAGGTCGCAGGGGCTGGAAGGATTGGCTGGATCGTCACTCTGGGCCATCATTAAATTGTCGCGCGTGTCGCATCGACAGGCCTGCCAGGCCCTGGGATCCACCCGATGCGCACAATCACTCAGGCTGTGGAGCGCCGATCCCATCTGCGTTTCGTTGACTGGTACTGATCCAGTTTCGGGTCATCTTCATTACGTGCTGATCAATGCGAAAGTGAGCGACCGGCAGCGAGGCGGGACACTCCGCCGGTCGTCGGAGCGCGCGGCGCCATGCGGTTGCGTTTCAGCCGAGCGCCGAGCATGTGGGCCGCAGCCTCGATCGCGACGCTGTTCGTCTATAAGTCGCGACGAGGAGACGAATGTCCCCGAGCGTCCAACGACCTATGGTAGTGCCGGACAGAGCCTCCGCACGACGCCTTGACAGCGCCATCGCTCACATTCTCGTGTACAATGACGACGTTTGGTGCCGCTGTACCCCCGCGGTATGGGGCAGAGGCCGGGTGCCCCGAGGCATGGAAGCGATGGACATGAGGAAGTGTTCCGACCGAGAGAGCCGCCTATCCGCGCTTCCTGCCCGCGGCCCGCGGATGATGGGCAGAATGACGATGGGAGGCGCAATGACTACCATGCCCGGTGCGACGTGTGTGCTCGTTGCCGTTGGATCTGGAGTCGGCAATGCGGGACAGAATTCTTGCGCGATTGACGGAGGCGCAGCAACGAATGACGCCTGTCTCCGCGCAGTGTTCGCTGTGCAGTGGAGTCGACGACGACGGGGGGGCAATCGGGCCCTATCAAAGGCTTCTTAATATACGCCCTGCCTACGCCTTTACTGCGCCCTCGAGCGAGCATTGCTTCGTGCCGATCCCCTTCGCACGGTCGCCCTCGTCCGGGGAGAGTTTCACTCTGCGTGCTGCGCCGCTTCCCCCGTATGCTCGTCAACACCTCGTTCCACAGAAATTTCGACAGCCAACATGCCCACAGCCCACTTATCTCGACCACAGCATTCACTCTCGCCCGTAGCCAACACACCCTCGACACATGCCCGCCGAACCCGGCCCCAGCAATCCGGGCGACGTACATCGTGTCCATCCGGAGCATGCTTCACACAGCACATCGAGGCGCGACTCACTATGCCCGCTTTAAAGGAAGGCCAACTCCTTATCCATCTCCATCTTCCCTCCGATCGCATCCGGCACAGCCACACATGTCGCCGCCGACGCAGGTTACGTACCGGTCCACCTTTGAGCCCTTCACCACCGATGGTGAGTTAGCAGCCCCTTCGTTGAAGCTGAAAGCAGAGTACATGTACCCTGAGGCGGAGAGCTGGCGCCTGTCGTGAGTTGAGAGTGGTCTTTCGACTGACTCCAGCGAGCTCGAGGAGTTTCAAGTGGACAACCTCATCCTTGAAGTGAGTTAGCATTGGACACCATTGACACCAGGACATCCGGATTGCAGAGACAATGTGAGCTCCGATGCTTGGTCGCAAGCTGATCCCAGGCTAAACCCGACGCTTATGGGCTCTTCACAACACTTTTGGTTCACCACGTTCCTGCCCCGCATTGCCTTCGTAAGTACTCATAAGGGCTGCCAAAGCCTCGAGCTGACCTCAGGAATGGTGCTTCTGGTTTGACCGGTACTTGAAACTTTAGAGTCCAGCTAACTCACAGAAGGGTAACCAGCGAGGAAGTCGACGGACGGCTCGGCCAGCTCATCACCAACATGCTCTACATGTTCCACGTGCACGTCACCGACCCACAAACGGGGAGTCGCTACGCGGTAGGCCAAGAGATCCTTGAGGCTGTGAGGGCTATCCGGGATGTAAGTACTGCTAAAAGCGGAGGGCGAGCTAACACACAGCGCCTGCATCCGCAGACCCGCGCAATCCCGTGGTCAGACGAGCACCCATGATCCATCTTTCACAGCATCGCCATCGACTACATTCAATAGGAGCATAGGTGTCATAGGGAAAATTGCATGTCATAGTTCATTCCAGCTACAGCGTGTCGTCGAGGTGATCACTGATCATGGCCGTCACACAACGTCTCACACATCTCTCAATCTCGATCGCAGCGGCGTGCTCCATGCCACTGGTTGCCTTGTCTGTGCTCGATTGCCACCCGCCTCCACCTCATCGGAACCAAACAAGCGGACAGTCCAGTCACCTCCACCTCCACCTCCACTTGCCTGTCGCCCTCTTCCTCGCTTTGTGTCCAGGTGACTCACGTCCACACCATCCACCATCGACAGCCCCGGTGTCGACTCGCGGCCCGGGGTCGACAAGAGAATGCACCACAAAACACTCTCCGCGTACTATCCTCGCCTGTGCACACTGGAAGAGTACCTCTCGTCATACGAAGGGCTAGTCTACCACTCTGATCCCGAAGGCTACCGCGCTCTTGTAAAGGGCGTGCTGTGTGCTGAACGCCACCACAAGCTGGGTCCTTTCCCTTCCCTCGGACCCGTAGAAGGATCGCAGCAGGAGGCGATCGATAGCCTACTTCGCGCGCTGGGTCACGATGTGCTCGTGCTCGGTAATAGGGTGTGTTGAGCGCAAGCTCGGAACTGCTCTCGTGTGAAGCTAACTGCCCAGGCAAAAGGTTGGAACAACCAGCAGACTCAAGCAGCCCAGGAGACACAGTATGTCGGTGAACCTGCTGATGCACTCCGTGCCCGGCCATGGCGCATCCTGCGCAGCCGGATCGGCGATGCAGGGTTCCGCCATCTCTTTCTCACCGCCAACGTCTTCCTCCCCCTTGGCAACAACTGCTACCTACAACTGAGTGGGCCGCCAATGCACGAGCTCTACAACTCCCGTACTGCAGAGGAAGCTGTCCAGAGAGGGAAGAAGCGCAAACGCGACGAGTCTCCTGCGAAGAAGTCAAAATCGAGCAGAGGGTAAGCTCCATACATCCGCTCACAGCTGATAGCAGCGCCGCCAGTGTGAACCTTCGTAGAGAGCGCATCTTCTACGGCAGGCCACCTCGCACTGCCCGCGGCAAGATTCACTACGGGCTACCGCTAGACCGTGAGTTAAGTTTTCCGCTGCGGAGCTAACGACAGACGTCCTCAATTCCAGGCCCGGACCTGAGAAGCTTCTGGCGGCGATCTTCCCCGACATGATCGACCGCAGGGGCGACCTCAAGGGCAGTGCGGCCAGAGTCACGACTATGAAATCCGCCATGACAGAGTTGCAAACAGACCATGATCGGACGAACTATGGTCTGCTTCTTCACAGAGCACTGAGCCGAACAGTGAGTAGCTGACCCGACATACCAGAGCTGACCGTCAGAAAGACGTCGACCTCGTGAGCTAGATGGGCCTACTGTTGAAGCTGACCACAGAGCGCGTATCCTCCACTGCCTAGGAAGCTCGAGGAGATTGATCAACTACCGTCAAAGGAAACCCTTGAGCCCATCAGCCAAAGCCAAGTATGCCGTTTCACTACTGCCGCGGTCCGTAGCCTTGTCGGCGAAGTGGTCGGCAGTCAGCACAACCTCGACGTGATCTGTCGCAGTGAGCTTATCGTTCGCATCTCCAGCTAATACCAGATGCACGCCGAATTGTCACTGCCAAGATGTTCGAGCCGATATCACTGCACACTGTGATGCAAGACATGCGGGTAAACGACCTGGACTGGCTGTGCGTCGGCGAAGGACGGGTGTCGCCTCAAGAAGCAACCAAACGCCGACAGCTAGCTGAAGCTTTCATCCTTTGGCTGTTTGATGACGCCATTATCCCCCTTCTCCGTGTAAGCTAGAAGGCTTACACCTTAGCTGACAGCAGGCCTGCTTCTATGCGACAGAAACTGCCACGACTCGTTACGAGACGGTTTACTACAACCATGCAGCGTGGATGGCGCATTCGCGGCCGCACCTGCGCTCGCTGGCGAACTCCTTACTCGAGGAGCTGAAGGAGGAGGACGTCGAAGCAGCACTGCGCAGCACGCACGGCGCCAGTGCTGTTCGTTTGATCCCGAAGGCGACCGGTTTCCGCCCGATCGTGAACTTGGGGCGCCGAATTGTGGGTGGAACTCGGGAGGACGTTCTGACCCTCCAGAAAGCAGCTGGCGCAGCTCGCCCACAGAGTGCCAACGAGGCACTAAGAGGTTTGCACGAGATCTTGACGCTCGAGAAGAACCGTCACCGCGCTGAGATGGGCGCCTGTCTATTCGGCACGAACGAGATCTTCGCCCCCGTACAAGCACTGAAACGCGAGTTGACCGAGGACCATGGACGAGTGTAAGCCACGAATATGTCTTCAGCTAACATCAGACCGAAGCTCTACTTTGTCAAGATGGATGTGGCCGCCGCGTTCGACACGATCAAGCAGGACAAGCTGATGGAAGTGATCGGCGAGCTGCTGGAACAGGTTGTGGTCATTTCCCCAGGATGCAACTGACTTCAGGAAAGCGACTACAGCCTCATCGCCTACGTGCTCATGCTTCCGCCAGCAAGCCAGGCATCGCAGAGTACACCGCGGCGGCTCTTCAAGACCCGTGCCGCTGTCGCTGACTCCTCCCTCAGCCAATGGGGCGAACATGCGCGCTCCGTTGCCGAGCCCATGCGTAATGCCGTTCTCGTCGATCTCGTGAGAAGTGGCCTCATGGTGAACGCTAATGCCAGGTCCGACGCAAAAGCACGACGCGCGCTGAATGTCTTGCTCAACTGCGAGCTCACGTTGCTCAGAACGTGTGGCAGCTCGGCAGCAAGCTGTACCGCCAGAAGACAGGCATCCCTCAAGGCTCGAAGATCTCGAGTCTGCTGTGTTCTCTGTTCTATGCTGACCTTGAGCGCAAACACCTCAGCTTTACACAGCGCCGCGGCACGGTGGGTCCTAGCTGATCCTGCCTCCGATATCGCTTAGCTAACGTCAGCGACTTCTTCGGTACATCGATGACTTTCTGCTCATCACATCAGAACTCGCCGTCGCGCGGCGCTTCGTGTCAACCATGTCCCGCGGCTTTCCCGAGTATGGCGCACGGATCTCGCCAGGCAAGACGCTGGCGAACTTCGAGCTCGACGGCGCGACAGATGTCGCTACGCTGAACGAGGGTGGGCGCTGTCTCTTCCCGTACTGCGGGTTCCGGCTGGACACGGCGTCGCTCGATTTCAGCATTGACATCGAGCGGCTCCTTGGCGGTGAGCTTTGAGATGATACTTCCAGCTGACGTCAGACACACGGCAGAGCTTTGCACTGCGCAGCTCTCGACGGCGCGGTGCAGCGTTCGTCGGATGGCTCTCGCGCCAGTTGGAGAACCGCAACCACGTCGCATACGTGAGCTGGGCGCCGTGATACGCAGCTGACACCAGCTCGACACGCAACACAACGCGCAGGACACTGTGCTCACCAACGTCTATGTCAATTTCGCGCAGACCGCGATGAAGATCCCGCACTACTTTGGCCAGCCGCTGGATCGTCACTTCGCGCAGCTGGTGTACCGTAAGTCCCCAGCTAAGTATACTATCCATGTGATGAGCTGACGGCAGGCTGGATCTGCATGGCGATCGAGTACTCGTTCACTTCTGGCCGGGCACGGGTACACCACGCTGCGCGCGGAGACGAGCCCGAACGACACTACGCCACACCCAAGAAGGACTTTACACAGTGAGCTTAGCCAGCCCACGGTGGAAGCTGATAGCAGTATAGCGAAGAGCGCCGTTGCACGAGTGCTTGGGCGGAAGCCTGGGTTCCGCTTCGTCGTAGATCGATTGCAGAGGGACTTGCGCCCGCGACCGAAGCTGCAGTCGGTCATTAACAGGGGGTGGGACTCGGTCAGATCTGCGAAGTATTAGTTGTACCTTGCGATGTAACCATATGCGTTCGAAGAGCGGCACCGGGCCCTGAGTCTGCGTTCAGTTGCGTGCTCCAGAATCCACAGCTGCAGCGTGGCTTCAGCCTGTAGTCAGCCGGCGGTGTGGCGGAAAATCCACTAGTCAGTCGCACGATGCCACAACAGCCTTAATGCGTGTAGAGATCCATCTCTGCAAAGTACAAGTACCCAAGCCAACACCTCTCTGCGCTCCGTTTAGATAGTGGTCTCGTAGGGGAGGGCGGCGAGGGTCTGGGGGGTGTTGTTCTTGGTGGAGACGGTGCGGGCCTCGCGGGGCTGGGCGGGGAGACGCTTGAGGACGACAACCTCGCCCTTGGCCTTGGCCTCCTTCTTGGCGGCGGCGTTCGACTTGACGCGGTCGAGGAACTCCTGACGGCACTTGGAGTGCTTGACGTGCTCGATGCGGACGTTGACGCGCTTCTCCATGTAGCGGCCGTTAACGACCTTGTAGCAGATAACACCGACAGCACGGGGGGCAACCTGTTTTTTGGTCAGTTTCTTCGATCTTTCGATTTCTCCAAGTCGCCCGCATGCATCGAGCACGCTCAAAAAAACGCACGTTGAACACAATTCCGGTTTTGCCATGGTAGACTGAGCGTTAGAACTGCAGAAGAAGAAGAAAGAAGAAGAGGAAACGTGAAGAAGAAGTCCGGAGGTGGTTTGGTGGGTGGTTGGTTGGGTGGTGGGATGATACTCACACTTGTGGGGCATACCCTTCTGCTGGTACGAGTTGGCGACAATGTCGACAATGTCACCGACCTTGTAGGTGGTGAGGTAGACGTTCAGCGAGGGAGCACCGTGCTCTGAGAAGAGTCAGCTGGAATCCTTGTTCAGGACAGCTCGACGAGACAACAAGACGACGGACGTTTCCTCCACCCTGCCACCATCCAGCCACCAAATTCGCTAAACTGCCTGCAAACTGCTATGCACGCATCGTTCCGAACTCTGTGCGCATGCAAGCGAACGCATGCAGCAGAATTCCGGGACAATTTTGTGCGAAGCAAAGCCTGCAGACGAGTCGTCGACGCTCCGATGGTGCTGGTCTTTGGGCCGCTCAGATCTTCAATCCAACTCCCGACGGCCCAACCATCCAACCCTTTCCGTCTTTCCAGCCCTCTCTCTCCTCCTCTACGCATTCCTCGTCATACTGTCCATCGTCTCCGTCCGTCGTCTGTGTCTCGTCGCTGTCTGAAGTCTTCGATACGCACGGCGGAACTGGCGCTTGAACATGTGACGCGTGCGCGCCCTGGTACCGAACGAGTGAGGCATTTTTGGCGGGTTTTCTGGTGTCCTGTCAGCTTCTAGTTGCCTTCGATGTCGTGGTCGATGTTGCCGATGTCGTCGATGTCGAGGGGAGCGCTGAGATCGACGTCGGGGGTGTCACTCACTTGGCTTGAACGGCTAAGAGAACCTCAAAAGCGCACTCTGAGCACAATTCGAGTACCGACCTGCCAGCCAGCGCCAGGGCGCGGGACCACTGAAAGCCTGCAAGCGGCTGCCGTGGGAAAGCTATTTCGATCCAAAAGTCGGACATTAGCCACGTGGCGTCTTAGCGCCGATAGACTCGGCCCGATGTCTCATGGACCCTGAACTGTGTCCACTTGCGAGTTTTGCATGCTTGCGAAGTCTGGACTTCGATCATTTACGCTCGCTTCTGCCTGCATCGCACACACCCAGCTGACACTCGCAATCATGTCTCGATGAGCTGCATGACTCCACCTTGCACTCTATCCTCTTCAGCGACGCTCTGCAGGACTAACTGCGCACCTGCTTACCACCAGCTTTCATTCATCGCTATTGACCTGTCACTACTCCACGCTCCACCACCTGGTCGCTCCGTTGTTCGCCATTGTCACAGTCAGGGCGACACTAGCGATGACCTCGGGCGTTCAGGCTACAATATCAGTCGGGCGCTAGACCTGAGACACCGATCACCAGTTGGTACCAAGCCTCACGCGTCTGACTTTAGATCCCGACGTCATCGCAGGTGACTCAACCTCCATCGCACGCAGCTGCAACGTTCTTATATGTGTCTTCCTCCTCTTATTCTTCACTTCACTCACTCCAGTACCATTCCTCCTTCCTCTCACGTCTCTCGCTTTGATATGCTTCTCATCAGTGCGTATCGAACATCGACCGCGAGCTTCGACTACGTATCCATGTTCACTTCCGCTCCAAGCTCCTAGAGTGTGGTAAGTCGTTGGGTGGCGAGGAAGACACGTTAACTGACCGCCAAGCCTTCCCACACTACATTCTCCCACCCTCCTCGGATAGAAGAGTCCATTCATCCAGCAGCTCTTCGCAACAGGCGCAATACGACCACATCTTCAAGCCCCCCGAGCGTAACGTATTCGATCTTTACCCAGTCTGCAACGAAGACTTTGCGATGGAAGCACTTGCAATGTCCTTGCCCCTCCTTCAGCCTCGGCGGGGCGGCCATCTGCGCAAGCATCAAGAGCCGCTACTATCACCTTATCGGCGACCGGAACTTTGCGCGCGCGTGGATCAAGCTGTGGAACAACTTCGACCGTCTCGACATGACGACCGTCGCGTCGCCTTCCCTCCGGCCGACTTTCGTCAAGGTCTTCGCCGAAGTCGCCACCCATGACGTGCTTCTCTGTTGGAAGCATCGTCTCAACGACTCCTACGACGTTACACAACTGTGCGACCTCGTCATCGGCGGACTTCAGCCTGGTGCCGAAGACATTTTCGTTGCTGCCGCAGGTGGCAACCGCACATACCTTCCCCGGCCACCCTGAAGGGTGGCCTGATGGACGCCTTCAAGTGTCCATGGAGGATTGTGTACTACTAGTTGGCCGAGCCGGTCGACAACATCACTCTGCCGACGATTGGCTACGTCGGTTCAGCCACGATCACTGCTGGGTTCCTCGGGCGGCGAGTCCCGCTTGAGGGGCCACCTCTCTTTCTTCCGAAATGGAAGGTGAGTCACCACCGCACAGTGTGCGACCGCACTGTGTCTGAGCGAGCCGAGGGCCGGTACTGACAAACAGTGAGACACTTTTCCTCTATCGGTGTGCGAACGGCCACCGCTACAAGATCTCCATCCTGGTTCTCTGGGCTACGCCCTTTGACTTCCGCTTGGCCTCTGACGCGGCCATCAAGGAGGAGCGGAGTGAGGTCCACATTGAGTCAGCCCTGGCAACCGCCATGGGCGTCCACAGCGAGCAAGGCTCTCGGACCGTGGTCTTTGACCTTCCCTCCCTTTCTTTCACCCCCGCCAACGTCGCCGACCCGCTGTCGGTCCAGCAAACCGCGGGGTACGTCCAGTAATCCGTTGAAGGACTCACTCGAACACTTTCCCTTCGTGACATGGCCTCCTGTCGCAGTGCCCCTCCCGCTTCCGATGCGCCTCCGACGAACTCGCCAACGCAAAACAGGCTGGCGTGCACGTTTCAGGCTTAGTCCATTTGCTTTGCTTAAAGCGCGCAGGCACAACATGGACTCTTGCTGGTACGATTGACCTGGAGATGGATACCGAGCTTCGACACCTCGAGGGGGGAAGACGGCTCGTGGCAGGCGGAGCAGAAGGAAGGGGATAAGGAAATTCTCGCCATCAAGGTATTTCAAGACCACCTGGTCTCCTCAGCTGACAGCAGGCCGATATCGAGTTCACTGGCGACCTGAGGCCACACAATGAGCTGATGGCCCTGTGGACGGCTTGGCAGCCATTGGCCCCGTCCACCAGCGGCTCTCCCAAGGTCAAGGCTCTCTTCGTCCCCGTTTTCGCCGAGGTGCGCAAGCACGACATTATCGCCTACTGGTACGATCTACTTGGCGACCCTCGTCAAGTCTCCGAGTACTGTGAGGTTGTTGCAGATGGCTTGGAGTCTGGCGCAGAGGAGATCTTCCTGGAGGCGGCCGAGGGAAGGAGAAATTATCCGAGTTTCGATCGGATGAAGGGTTCGTTGATGAGTGCCTTCCTCTTTCCTACATGGATTGTATACTTCCTTCTCGCCGAGCCCGCAGAGGACCCCAGCCTGTCTACTCTGGTGTACGTGGGGTCGGGCACGGCCTCGGCCGGCCAATACACCGGGGGGGAGAGCAGGGCGAGGGGCCACCTGGGCAACTTCCGAAACGGGAGGTGAGTCATGAAAGCTCGGCGTGGTAGGCACAACCTGACTAGCAGTGACACCTTGCTCCTGTACAGGTCTGCAAACGGCAACCTGTACAAGATCTCGATCCTCGTGCTCTGGGCGTCGAACTTCGATCTCCGAACAGCTGCCGACGAAGAGATCAAGCGCCGCAGCCGCGACGTCCATGTGGTCGAGTCTGCACTCGCCACAGCGATGGGCGTCCACTCCGTCGAAGGCAGTCGTACAACTGTCTTTCACCTTGCTCCGGCCTCGGCTAGATTCAAGCCGTGCAACGTGGCCGACCCATTGTCTGCTATGCAGACAATGGCTACGTCCGGTACGAGGTCGCGGGCCCCAGCATACTTCGTCGGTCCGCGACCTAACGAAAGGGCCTGCTGAGGCGTAGCGGCGGACAGATGGAGCTCGGCACGGCTGAGCTCCTGCACTATATGCGTTGCATGGTCCCAGGTAAGTGACACAAGTGCACAACGCTCGGCGCTGACGCGGCAGCCCTCGCGACGCGATTAACTACTTGCGTACCTCGGCGCCTGATCCCCGGCACCACCATTCGCAAGGATGGCTGGCAGTGGTCGCCAGATCATTCGCCTCTCTCACCCAGGGGCAGTAGACCCCGAGGTCTACAGCGCCGTGAGCGCCATCATCCCTGCGCCGGCCACGTCCAGTGCAATCGACCAGGACGTGAAGCTCTTCCGCCTTCTCGTGGTCGAGGCCCTCGAGCTGTCTATGTTCTCGGACCTTTTAGCGCGTGCTATCCGCGCGTCCATCAGACGTGGTCGGCCTGCGGCGGCGACTGATGGCGATCTTCCCTGGGCCCATGACCACTGGTCCACGATCTTCGAGAACGCGGCCAGTGGTCTCCTCCACCCATTCCATGCCCTCAAGGATGGGTGGAAAGAGAGGATCAGCATCTCCACCAGGGAGCAGTTCAGGAGCAAGTCGGGCGGCCGCAAGCTGTCCGACGTCTGCGTCGAGGGCGTGCAAGAACACGGGCCGCCCTATTACGTCACAGTCGGCGAGCTGGTGTCCTTCCTGCGCACCGAGGTGAGCGGGAAGGACAACTGGTCCATCGGAGTCAGGGATTAGCCCGAGTGGGAGACTCTTGGTGTGGATCGTGGCGACGTGGTACAAGTGCCACAGCAATCCCCAGTTCGATACGAGGGCCTTCACAGAGACAAGCTGCATTGGCTGTTGCGAGAACTCCTCCAGGACCACACCATCTACCTCAAAGAGTTCTGGTTAGTCGGACCGTCCTTCTTCTCTGCCCTTTCGAATGTCACCATCACCTAGCAAGGCTTCTAACTCAACATCTGTGCAGCCCATTTCCATGGAGCTGTTCGGCATTCCACAAGTGCTATACTTTTGGAACCTCCGATTCACCCCTTCCAGCACACTCATCCCGAACGCCCCTCCTTTGCTCCTCAGTCCGTCCGACATCGTCATTGGGCTGCTCAAGGCTGCCCCGGGGACCATGAGCTCTCCGCGAACAAGCTCTGGGACTACATCTCAGCCTACTGTTCATCCTTCAGGAGTAACCCCAACGCAGCTAAGTCCTAGGCAGCTTCGCTCGTGGTGGTGTGTTCACCATCCGGACCAGCGGTGGCGAGTGCGTCATCAGGCTACGCAACTCCGCCTCAGCGCACAGCAAGATGGAGCATCTTTTCCCAGGCGAGCAGCCCGTCTACGAGGACCCCGCATTGACCAGGGAGGACTTGATCGTGGAGGCCCTCACTCTCTCCCTGCCTTCCCACATGTTGACGGGGCAGGCCATCAATAGCAGCATGCGTCGCCACTACCCAGAAGATGCCACAGACCGTCGCTTCGCATGCGTCCTCTGCTCTCCCATGAGGGTGGTTGACACTCACCGCGGGAGAAGGATGGCGACATGCCATCCTACGACTGTTTCGGGCGAGTGGCACCACGGCGTTCGAGGATCCAGTGAGCCTCTACTCCTCGACTGATTCGTTAGCAATATGGGAGGATATGCGGCTATAGTCAGCAGCATGCGAGGATATTTGTTAGCCGTAGTTAGCAATATGCGAGGAGAATTGTCAACGACATGTGAGGATATTTTCTTTCTCCGACTGTTGGTTGCTAAGGGCAACGTGCAGTGGCAGATTCAGGCGGAAGGGGAGCGCGCACGCGGCGGGGCGCCTCAACGAGCGTCGCCTCACCGGATGGCTGTACCGATGTGTAAAGCGAGAGGCTGTATCGACATGCAAAAAGAGGGGAGATTGCGGACGTTGTAGATTATCCAACAGCATGCATGGTCTGGTATGGGTGCGATTCAACTCGCAGGTGCCACCCGCATCAAAGCGAAGGACGAGACACTTGAAATTTACGAGATCTGTCAAGACAACATTGACATCAGGCGTTCGGAGTCTTGCGGCCCCTCAAGACTTTGAGCGACGCGCGACGATGAGTCAATACGGTGTCGCTTACACAGTCGAGGCTGCCATTGCAACTGACGGGCTTGGCCTCAGAGGGTGAGAGTGAAGGATGCGTTTCGAGCGATGGCCTGACACTTTTTGGACTCCAAGCAACTGCAGGCTCGGAACCTGATGCCCCCTGTTGCCAGCCGCTTGAGAACATGGGCTCGCCCTATTATCAGGAAAGCACTGCCACAGAGGGCGCTGGACCATGGAGGGTATCACGAGCCTACATCCCAACGCCTCGTGCCTCGTATCGTCAGCCCCGCTCGCTGCGGAGCTCGGTTCGGGAAAGAAAATCTGCCCCTTCAGACGGTGTAAGAAAGACTAAGCCTTCCTGTCGGGAGTGGGGATGGGGGTATATTGAGGCGAAGAGCCTCTAGTGCGTAGTACGCGTGCGAAGGAAGGACTGGCGCCGCCTGCTGCGATCCGAAGTGAACCTACTCGGCTATTGGCCCTCTTACGCGCACGTCCTTCATCGTCCAGACATGGCACGTGCCGGCTGAGGGCTGTTTGACTGGTTCCTCAGACCGGGGTGACCTTCCGCGCTGAATGGCGGGGCAACGTTGTAAAGTCATGGAGCGGAAGAAAGACCGGCGATCGGCGTCAGGAGGTACATAGGTCAGCGCAGCACAACGCCCCGAAGCTCTATGGCTGAGAGCTCGTCGCCCGGAGATGCGTAGACAGACTTGAAAGCGGAATAGAGATGCCCAGTCCGTCTCCTTCTCCGTCCCGGGACGCGTCTGCAAGGGATACGTTTGTAGCGAGGTGGTCGCGTGGCCCGTAGCGGAAGCTGGGGGCCGATGAGCTGCTGACAGATGCCTTCAACGAACTGGACCTTGGTACGAGCGGATCTACTATTTATTGCCACCGAAACTGCCTTGCGGGGCACAATGTCAAGGCCTAATTACGGCTCGAGTAAGTGGGCATTGCATTCGAAGGGCTCCTTCCACATGCGATGGGACTCAACGCTGCCCCCCCCCCCC